>NW_027526321.1:178987-300351 GCF_048455015.1 Haemaphysalis longicornis
GATGTCGTCAGCATGCACTCTGGGGTCAGTGCAAGTGCAAGTGCAAGTGCTTTGCAGCGACCAACATTACTAGTAACGTTGGCAGCGAGTGTGTACGCTTTGCTCGTCGGTCATTTTTGGAACTGTTTTCGGCCATGCGAAGGAGCTTGCAGGAAGAGACGTACGTCATGTACAAAGCGTAGGAGGAGCAAGAGATTTATCCACGGTTCGGCATGCCGACTTGCTTTGCGCCGGGGTGCAAGAGCAGCTACCGCAACGGCTACTCCATTTTACGCCGCTTCTTCGGGCCACCAAATGACCCTACGGAATTCAAAAGGTGGGAGCAAGCTTTACATCGCAAAGATAAAAAGCTAACTGCGAAATGCAAAGTCTGTGACATTCATTTTGAAGATGATGACATTGTAAAGCACTATCGTCATGTCGTTGCGGACAAGAAATTTTGATAGCACGCGGAAAGTGGGAGCTCGCGCCCGGTGCCATTCCGCGTTTGTTCCCAGCACTTCCACCACATATATCGAAGCCGAAACTTTCGGGATCAAGGCGCAAATCACCCCAAAAACGCACGGTGTCCCGAAAAAGTCCAGTGCCTAGTTTTTCGGCGGAGGAGCCGCCGGAAGCAGAACAGCAAGACGAAAAGCAAGTGATTATTAGCAACGCTGCCGTGACTCAGAGTTGCCCTAGCCTCACACTGACAATTGATAAATTGTCCACTGTCATGCTGGCTTCAAAGCAGTGGATTTTCGAGAGTTTTTACGACGAGGCAACGAACAAAAGGTGTGGAATATTTTACACTCGCCGGCTCGTGAATAAAATAAAATATAAAATATAATATAAGGTAAAATAAATATAAAGTCACCATCTTACAAACTTGTTGGGTCGTTTTTGGTCAAGATAAGACAGCTCAGTACTTATTGAAACTACGCTGAAAATGCTCACTCGCTAAGAAACTCCCGTATACGGAAGTTAAACGTAATCTACACAGCTCAAATATAGGCCCACCGTCGAATCAGCCAACCAATGAGAAACGCATACAGACGACTGTATGCATATCTACGTAAACAGTGCGCAAATGTGATGCGGGGTGTCAACTGGCAGGATGACTAATTTTGAAGTTTGCCGACTGCAAGGATGATAAATGTTTAAGTTTGGCCATAGCACAACTAGAAAGCCGCCGCGAGCAACTCCGCGGCGGCCCACCCCGGCACGCCGCCGCCGCAGTAGCAGACGACGCCCCGAGAGTAGCGCAAGACTTGACTGCAGCGCCGCTAGTTCTCGCGACCGCCGTTTGGCCTACCCTCCTCCGCTGGCGGAGATGCGGAGCTCCGAAACTGAGTTTATTCTAGTAACGTTGCTGGTAGCCAAAGAGGTCCCGGAGCTCCCTGCCTGGTGAACAGACAGGGAGCCCATCCGCCGGAGCTTGACCTGGGCTCCGACGGCCACCGTTCGTGGTTTCTAACCCTCCACCTATAAACACATTGCCACGGTTGGATCCAGCGTATGTTTGGGGGCTCGGGGTCCGCGGTATCGCCAGTACCGTCACCAAGATTGCTCAAGGTGCCCCGTGCGGGGTCCTCGTAATGTCCCCCTTAATGTACCCTTTATGTAATGCCTTCCGGCCTTTAAGGTAGATAAATAAAATGAAATCAAATATTCAGGCAAGAGGCCGGCACATACGTCTGGGAATGAGAAGCAATCGGTTTTTCTTTTACCGTCGCTGGGTGACGAAAAGGACAACGCTCGCAAACGGTCTGCAGGTTCCGCTCAGTCAGTCAATCAATCACCAAACTGTATTGATGAGAGGCGGGAAGGGCTCTCACAGGAGTGCCGTACTCTGCCTTTGCCCTGGCCGTGGCCTTCCTCGAGGAGACCGACCTCATCAAACGGCTGTAGCCCAATTGCTTTCGGCCAGCATTACGCACTCCTTATCTCTTTATTTACATCCCTCTTCCCCAGTCCCCATTGTCCTCACCTATCCCATTTCATTTCCCGTCTCCCCTTCCCACGAAGTGGGTTGTACGCTGGTAAACTCCCAAATTAGTTCAAAATAACCCCAGTCCACTTATTTTCCGCTTTATTTTTGAATAAATCACTCACTCGCCCGCTCACCAATATCCCGCCTTAATTAGTGGAACGTTCATCGGTGGCATCATCATCATCATGATCATCTTCTTCGTCATCATTGCCATCACCACCCGCACTCTTATGAGGCCGCCATCTTCTGCCAGGCTTCTTCCCGCAGTGTACACATGGCAGGAGAACATGGAAGAAGAAAGTTGCGGGGAGCCATCCCCATTTGATGTGCCATCGCTCATGCGTGCGAATAGTGACAGCGCTGGAGTCGAGGGCAACGAAGGCGACAGCACTGAGCACTCAGCTCTTGTGGATTCAGGCCTCGGATCGTCCTTGGCCGTATTGTCTCTGTGTTACCCGACTGATGGAGGTGAGGACGGCCCCTTCTCTGATGCGCATGTCATTCCCATGACCCGTTCTTACACAGAAAGCCTGGAAAGACGTCGCACGGAAGATATGGAGAGCTTCTTTGCCGGTGCACGTCTGAGTCCCATTCCCTTCCGTCAAGGAAGGGAAGAAGAGGTGCACCTGGACACCGACGATGACCTATCCACCGCGGTTGACCTCGACTACATCGTGGCTGATCTGGGTGATGAGTACGGGTACGTGTACAGACTGGAAGCGCCTTTTCAAGTACTCCCACCCGGTGGAACCAAGGAGACAACGTGTGAATGAAGTTGCCGTCTGGGGTTACGTGCGTACTGTTGGGGTTATGGAAGTGCGGGCCTTCGAAGCTGCAGTGCACAGGTGTGGTGGACGATCTTGTTTGGTGAAGACAAGCTCTCAGAAGACGAAAGAAAAGGACAACGAGGGAGAAATCGCTGTTGCTTAAAACTTTTTTTATCGTGACAGTCAGGTGGTGTTTCCCCTGTTCAACTTACCTTTTTTTTTCTCCTGTCATCGTAAATTGTGCACGCTACACGGGTATTGACAATACCACTTGCTTTTATTTCCTGACTATCCACTTTCAGGTTCTACAACCTCAGGTACCTGATAATGTCTGCAGAGGCGCCGGTAGGAAAAATTGCGTTATGACATCTTTCTTGAAGGCGATAATGCAGCAGGCGTAAATAGAACGAATAATGCACAAGCCCTGCTTTACGACTGGTGTATCATTGCCAAAGCTTGAAGCAGACTGTCCAAGTCGTCTACCCTTCAGAACCCGTCTCGGGCATCAAATAAAGTCATCTCTCTCTCTCGCGCTCAGCCATGCGCAAGTAATACAGAACGTAGAGGCCTTTATGTCCATTGATGAGCGTGCACCGTGTATGGAACAAAACTCGTTCTATAATTTACTGCCCCGGAAGGAGTGAAAGCGATTGGTGAATACCATGCAATAAAAAACGATGCACTGCGGGTGCCTGTGGCTGCGTCAGGTGTATTGTTTGTGACGCGGAAAGAGTGCTATGGTCATATTAACGTTCTAAAGTGCATCTGTGTTAACAACAGGGTAGCTAACCCGGTTGGTTGGTTCGTCGCCTGGTAGGCAAGATGACCATAATGATAATGAACCGATAATGTTGACGATAATCTCTTTGATGGGATTGAAGCCTAATCACAAAGGGGATCGGCCGAGGCATAAAACAATCATCGTCATCCTCGTCTTCGACGACACTCGAGATGGCCAAGGTGAAAACGGTTTGACGTCATATTCGTCGCCATCATCTTAATCGATTCAAGAACAGTCGGCAGGCAAAAAGAATCATCGCCATCGCCATCGTCAACACACTAATCTGACTACCTCACTTGAACGCATCGTTTTCGAGCTGAAAGCTAGCGTACTTACTTTATTAGGCGCCAGCTGTATCGGCCACAGAAAGGAAGAAATTTACACTCTGATAAACGACTCCCTGGCCCTTCTAAATGTTTATGTTTTTTTTTTACTTTCGGTCTTTTAAAGCTGTTCGTATCTATGTATATTTACTAAGTAGAGCGTTCGCGAGCCCTTTCCAATCGCGCTTCATGAAAATGTGCCACTTCTGTAACGGAGACGACCCGCCGAGAAGGTGAATGTAGCGGACCCTCATAAGTAACGACAGATGGGCTAGTTGCACGCTGTGGTGGCATATTGAAAAGCATGCGCGAAAGAACTCAAGAGAAAGGGGAGAACTACGTAGACTGAGCGCTTACTATCAAACAACAATAATAATTTTCCCCTTCAGTAATTGTCATTGTCATCATCGCTTTAGTCGATGCTAGAGATTGGCCAAAAAGGTACAGGTAAAGTTTGGTTCGTTGGTGAGGTTGGGTGGTGTCACCGTGAAGGAATGTGAAGTACCCGATTACGAGAGGTAGGTGGGTAGAAAATCTATTTACAATTGTTCACAAGAATACAGACGACAATCAAGCATAATACAAGATAAAAGGGTAACTGGGTTACGATTAAAATGTGCAGCTGTGTTGCAACTACGCGTGCCCTTGTGTCGGAGACGACATTTACGTAAACGAACCTCAGACTTCGAAACAATCATGAGGCTCAGCTTCGCCACAATAAATTCAAATCCACGTAGCCAACAATAAAACTTCGACGAACGATGGTTCTCGTATGACTTGGCTGAAAAGTTCGGTCTGCGTTGCGGTATCACACAATGCACGCGTGATGTTGAGCCGTGACACTATGAAAATCCGATTAGCGAGTCAAATGGTACGTCCGTTGCGCTCATTCGGCGAATTAGCCTTGTTTTCGCCATGGAAGCTGAACCACGGGATTGCTTGAGAGTCTATATTTTGCGTGTGTGGTATGTAGTTGCATCCACTGTAGAATCGTGTGGTGCCGTACACTTGCGGACTTTGAACGGACACAAGTATACGCCAAAAGCGCCGACATTACCACCGCTGGAGTAAGCGAGTGAACGCTTGCTATAAAGGAGCGTTGTGTTTATGCGGATACCACGCCTGTTGCACGGCGGCGGAAAGTGCGGGATAAACGAACAGGCGACGTCCCTTTGATCACACCATTTTGCGGTCGGTTCATGGGGCAAATACTAAAAGATGGGAAACAGAAGTGTGCCTGACTATAGACGTTGATGTAAAAAAATGATCTCATTGCGTGTGTGTATGTTCTACCAAACAACAAACTGTCGCTTTGAAATCACTGAGGATGAGCTCGGGCTCTCTAGAGAAAACGACTGGTGGAAGTAGCATTAAATTCTTTTCCAACGCGCGACGACCAGCCACTAGAGTTTTTCAATGTGCGACCTTCATTACCACAACGTCGTGGCGCCGTAGCTGTATCGCGCTATCTCAAATGTTGTCGCAGCATGTGACAGACAAAATATCCTTCTCGTCCTTCACGTTTTTCGGAAATATCCTTCTCCGGTTGACTATGTAGCGTGTACCACGCCGGAGCCTGCTCTCCCCGGTGTGCAATACAAATGCCCATTGAAACAGAGAGACACACATGCTTGCCATTTCGTCCTGCATGCTGACGAGGCAGTTGTGTTTGGCCAGCAGTCGAACCACTTCCTCGCGGCCCTCGCTCACCGAATGGTGCAGGGGGGGTAGCCGCGGTGGAACGAGACGAGACGAAAGCATTCGTTATAAAACGCCATATGATGACAACATTCCGAAATGGTATAAGCTTCCTGTAGCCTGACTGACTGGGAGAACTAACTGTTTCGTCGGTCAAGTTTATCTTTGACACGAGCTTAGCTTCGTGACTCGTATCACCGGTGCTTGACAGTACCAATATCTAGGCAATTTTCAAAAAGGACAAAGGAAACAAGCCAGCCGCAATTCCTTCCTTCATGTGTTAAATTATTGGTAGTTGAACTGAAAAAAACTTTTGACATCTTGGTCACGCTGAGAAAGACGGGGAAGCGGAAAATAGGTTGGACAATGTTAACAGAAGTAGCGCTAATATCATGGGCGCCGTCCCCGCGGAAAATTCGTCGCGAATGTCCCCTCTCCGAACGCCACTGAACTCTCATGGAAGGCGGATCACCGTTAAAAACCGCAACGCTGTGACATATCCGCAAGAACATAGCAAATTGGCTCTAACTGGTTTGCTTGCAGCATGGGAGAGGGCAACGCCCGCATCACTTTGATTTCCCGCCAAAAAGGAGCCTTGGTATAACGTTAGGGAGCAAGGAAGGAAACAAACTTTATTTTCCTAAGCATCCTTAGTCCAGGGCGCCGTCTTGGGAAGCTGTGGCCATGGCTTCCTCCGCTCTAAACGTCAGCAGGAGCTGTGTCGCAGCGCTGGGGTCAGCCAGACTTGCTTCCCAGGATGCCAGAGTTGGATTCGGTATGCGGGTCAACTTTGGATGTCGATCACAGGCCCATATTGTGTGGAATATGTTTGGTTAACCTCCGCAGAACGAGCAAGTAGGGGTGCCGGGTAAATTCCAAAAGCGATGTGTGAGATGTTCAGTGGGTTATGTGTTAGTCTGTATCTGTCAGAGGAGGACGGACTGCCGCCTTGTGAGTGTACGATGTGGGGAGGGATGTACCTTGCGCTGCGCGCGAAAAGACTCGAGAGACTCGAGGTATTCGCGCGGGCTGAAAGGCGGCTGTGCATCGCTTAAGGTTGACGAGAGCTGGCCAGGTGCCCGGTAAAAAGTTCCTCGGGCGGGCGTATGTGCCCGCTCATTTCCTGCCAAACCCTCGTGCCAAGGAGACCAAATAATGTGGAACGTGTGTGGTTTGAAGTCGAGAGCGTCTTTGATGAGGTCATTTCTGATCACTTGTCTGCAGGCGGCTTGCGAATCGGTGACGATCATGATGGGTGTTTGCGGGCGTACTATATGGGTGGTAGCGGCATATGTGGCTCGTGCAATAGATCGAGTTTCTAGGTCGTCAATAGTATGTACGTCCGGTTCGATCGTGACGAGTTCGTAGTTTATGGGCCCGACGACAGCCGTGATGCCTCCCTCATCTTCCCCAGGGTGGGCGTCAATGTAGTAAACGTGCTTGACGGGGCCGAGGCGCTGCAGCGTTTTCGAGAGGACGCTGGTCCTGATGTGGCGCCATTCAGCATGACGGTCGGGGTCCATGTTCTTTGGCAGGGGAGCGATGGTGATGCGTGCTCGGTGTTCAAGGGAGAGGCATCTTTCTTCCTGCAATGCGGATGGTGGTGGATCCGCAGAGTAGCCAAGATCAAGCAGGATGGCCCTGCCTTGGTCGGTGCTAGAGAGTCGGTGGAACTGTCCCAGGAGCTGCGCACTTAGCTCCTCCAGTGTGTTGGTGACTCCGGTGGCCTGGAGCGCCTGTGTCGATGTATATTGCGGCACTCCCAGTGCTTGCTCTGAGGCCTTCCTTCGAACTTTATTTAGGCGTTCGAGTTCCGTCTTCGTGGGGTTTTGATATGGGAGGTGGTACAATATAGGGGAGTCGACGAGCGCTGCGCTGAGTCGCACAAGGTCGGCCTCTCGCATTACCCTGTGCCGACTGGCTATGCGGCGTAGCATATGAATCATCTGTGTCCCTTGATCTAGCAACTTCCGTTAGGTCATACTTGCTTTGGCATTACTCTGAAACGTGAGACCGAGAACCCTGATGTGAGAGCGTTGGGTAATCGGTCTGCCTTCTATGGTGATGTGCAGTTCTTGTTTTTGATGCGCCGTGTGCTTCGTGACGACCAAGAATTCGGATTTCTCAGGTGAGAAAGAGAGGCCGCCCTGGGTCGCGTATCTTGCGTTTGCATCTGAAGCTTCTTG
Source organism: Haemaphysalis longicornis (assembly GCF_048455015.1). Classification (NCBI taxonomy): domain Eukaryota; kingdom Metazoa; phylum Arthropoda; class Arachnida; order Ixodida; family Ixodidae; genus Haemaphysalis; species Haemaphysalis longicornis. Next base: position 186,715 of record NW_027526321.1, read on the forward strand.
TAGCGCCTGCTCTATTTCAGCCGGGGATCCTTCCGTGGTCCACATTGTGATGTCGTCCGTATAAATGGCATGTTTAACGCCAGGTATGCGGGCGAGCATTTTGGGAAGATCCTTCATGGCAAGATTGAAAAGCGTTGGAGACAAGATGGAGCCCTGCGGTGTTCCTCTGTGGGGGGTTTGTTGGATGCTCAATTCATAAGGTCCCAGGGTGAGCGTTATGCTACGGTCTCGATGAAAATCTCTAATGTAATTGTACATTTTCTGGCCAAAATTCGGGCTTTCTAGATTCTGAACGATAACTTTAGTCGTTGCCGATGTATACCGTCAGACAAGCCCCTACACTATCAACCGCCAATACATTGCGATAACCCCAGTCGATTCCTCGTGTATGTTAATACTCGGTGTATGGCTCCGCTACAGGCCACCTGAATTCACCGAAGGACTCCGTGGAGCGCGCGCCAAACCATTCCTTCCACGTCGCAACAGCTGCGCACGCGTACACCCGACCTGCTCGTAAGTCGTCTGTCAGGGAAACGACACGTGCATCTCAGCAGCCAGTTTTTTTGCGTCTCATTTTGCATTGGATCGTAGGGCATGTGGAGCAGCCACTCGGCTTGTTACGTTCCACAGCGCCGCCATTCTTCCAAAGTCTCCAGAACGACGTCATCGACGGCTCCACCCGGTCCGCCCAGTCGTCCCGTCGAGGCACACGAGCGTAAACTGCGTAAACGCCCCACAGCGCGACGCCATTATTTACGGCATGTCTCCTCTTTTCTTCCTCTTCAGCTCTGCATACGTGAACAACACCTACCAGGATTTATGCCCCTCTGTACACCCTCGCACTGCCTGTGCGGAGAAGAAGCAACGACTTGCATTCCTACTTCCTGTTCCCTGCTGTCGTTTTTTTTTTGCCCTAAGCACTGTGAAGGGGCGCCGCCTGTAAAGCAGTGTATGGCTCTGAGCGCGATGAAGATAGCGAGGCAAAGGGCTCGCAGCCAAAGCGTAGGTGGGCCATGACGCCGAGGATATCTTCAGGAGCGGACAGGTTGGGTATGCCTGGTGTGGTAAACTCGGCCCCTTCTGCTCCAAGTATACGCCCTGCAGTAACGAGGGTCGGCGGTCGCCCTTATTAACAAGGCAGAACGCGACGACGCGACTGACAGCTGCGGCTTGTCTTCTCTTTAGTTTGCCCCCTGCAGCTGCAGCGGAGCTCTAAAAAGTGACGACGTACATCCGCATTCTTCGCGGGTGTAGGAGAGAGCGCCCGTAAACTCTGAGAATGTTGTGTGTGCGAGAGCCTCTTTGAGGGAACATTTCTTGTACAACCGTGCATATTGTACTAGGTAATGCCCAAAATCTACTCAAAGGTGCACGCCAAGGATGGCACTGTTTTTGAGTGGACCAGAAGGAAAATCTGGCCGTTACGTTTGCGTCTGTTTCGTTTTTAATTTGGCTACGGCCGGCTAACGCCTTCTGCCACTGTGGCAGGCAAGGGTTCGACTGCCGGGACGTTTGTACCCGCCCACGTTTCAGTCAAATTGAAATGAAAGGATGGATTCGCGTCACTGTTTTCGCGGCCCTCTAACTCTGCCTGCATTAAATAACGACCACCTTCTAGCTTGCTACACACCAACCTTACGACGCTTCGGCTTCTGCTGTTACGATGGTATCAAATTTGATCACAATAAGAGATGATCAAAAAGGTAATCTAGCGCACGGCATTCCGAAGTTTTTCTTTACATTGAAATCTTCATTGATTCAATGTGTAGGTCTCTCCTACGTTTTCCCTAATTTTTCATTTTTTTCTCCTCTCAAGTTCTCTTTCTCCCTCTCATTGACAGAGAACTGCACCCCCTTCCTCTTAAGCCATGGGTTAACAAATAAGTATGCCTTGAAAGTTTAGAAGAGTTGGAATCTTCATATGCTAATTTACTGAGGAAAACGAAAGTAATTCGCGTTATTTTCGCAGTTGGTTGAAGTTTGGTATACATTCTAGGTCACGTTAAATAATATCTCATATTGCGGCTTTCAGTCACTTTGATACGTACGCGGGTCTGTGTATTGTTCCAACATTGTGCCGAGAAGGTGTGCCACGCAGTTGTATGATAATGAAGATTACCCGTGTGTACGGTTCTGATTGAATTACCAATTGATCAAGTGACTGATTAATTGACTGACTAGCAGTGATAGATCGATTGGTTGATTGATTGATTGATTGATTGATTGATTGATTGATTGATTGATTGATTGATTGATTGATTGATTGATTGATTGATTGATTGATTGATTGATTGATTGATTGATTGATTGAGAACTCTTATGAGCCGCAAAGCACCCCAGGGGCTATTTCAAAGGTAAAACACCGTATTGCCACAGTTTCACAAACGAAATGTAGGCAATAATACTACCATGTCAACTTCTACAAGTACTGAAAGCCCACTGGAAGTCTAAACTGATCCACCGCTCTCTCCTGCACGGCACGTCGAGCTCAAATTTAGTACAGGCTTGGGAACAACCACCACAGGGTAAATAAAATGAAAACGAGTGGCTGGGCGACCTTAAGATTCGCGTAGTTGTATTTTCCGTTAGCGAGAGCACGACAAACCCCACCGGGGTAAATGAACCCATTTCTCAAGGAGAAATTACCGGTTGTCCTCGCCTAATCGGAGCAAACTGACGTAGCTCTGTAGCCGGCAGCATCGGCTTAGTCTCGATGTCGGCCTTACAGGTCGGGACGCGATTTGCGTTTAATTAATATACACACGGATGTGAACACACAAGGGACAGGCTTGTTCTGTCGGATATGCCGTATACGCTGCTTGTTGGCCAATAACCGTTTTATTTATGTTTCCATCCGCGTCAACAGCGAAGAAACTTTGCACATTCTCCAACCCGGAAGACTGCGTGCATCGCGAATTCACCCAATTGGGCCCTCCGCGAATGCGAAGAGCGTTTTCTGTTGCTTTGGTAGTGTGTTCGTCTATTATCTCCTTTTATGGGCACGAAGTGTGTAATTACGAGCAATTAAAGTTACCGCCATGGCGCGCAATTTGGTTAATTGATTGCGGAAGCCGTTTAGGGGAAACTTCGTGATGTTTTCTTTTTCGAAACCCACCGCACGGTGCGGTAATTTTCGCGGTATAAATAACAGCTACTGTAACCACTTGCGGATTTGCTCGCACACTCCACATGCAAGCACGGCCCTCCGCAGGCGTTCAGTGAAGAAAGGAGGTGGGTAAAAAGCTGCCCACCCACCTACCAGGTACTTTCTGAAACAGACGCACGCACGCTTGAACTCGCTTCCAACGTTGAGGTGGTACGGAATAGGGACGAGCACTTGTTTATATTATTTTTGTTGTGTGGCACCCTTAAACTAAAATGGAGGTAGCCGATACTGGTGCTATCTAAATCAACGTTTTCAAGATTACAAATGCTACTAACACAAAACGACATTTATCTCCATGTACCACTGGAGTACGTTACAAGAAGCGGTTGGTAAACGAAAGAAATAAAGAAAAATGAAAGAAAGGAAGGAAGGAAGAAAGGAAGGAAGGATGCAGAAAGAAAAAAAGAGCGAGAACGAGAGAGAGAGAGAGAGAGAGAGAGAGAGAGAGAGAGAGAGAGAGAGAGAGAGAGAGAGAGAGAGATATGTCGATGGACATACAGACAGACAGACAGACAGACAGACAGACAGACAGACAGACAGACAGACAGACAGACAGACATGCATCTTAGAGGTCCGCCACTTTATTGCTCAGCGCTCATTCGTAAACGGAGGCTGAAGGGATGCTACCAACCTTCTTTGCGGGACGCAGCACCTCAGGTCATTAATCTTGTTCTTGGCCTCGTTCCGTAAGGTCATCCAGTCCTCTTTCTTCATCTTCGGAGACATTACGCGGGCAGCCCAAGTTGTAGTCCATCAAGCGGGAGCAAAGGCCGCCGTTACACTGGCCAATCTTGGGCATTAAGTGAACGACCAGACCAGCTGGGATGCCCCAAGTACCCTGCAAGCAATCTCTAATGTGGCCTCAAACACCATGCTCTGGCCCTGCCCCGCAGCCATCGGCATCAGAGAAACGGGGATGCCCTGTAACTAAGAATTACGTAACGGGAACAACGGGTTGAGCGCTTAGCGTAGGGGCGTGGTTGGCTCATTAACCTCAGGGGGGTGCTAGATGTCTCGCACAGCCAAACCGCACCACTCCGCGCAGCAAAACCTCCGGCTCCACATTATCTCAAGAGAATTTTACCTTAACTGCCCTTGTAAGCGTAGTCTGCTTCACCAGAACATAATTGGATGTACGCTGTGGTTTCGAAGGAGGAAAAAATCGGCGCACCTTGCACTAATGGTGCAAGGCTGGAGAAACGGCGGAACTTGGGGGTCGACCTAGCTTCTTGCAGCTTTGCAAAGTTTTGCCAGGTTTTGCTAGGCTTTGCTAAGTTTAGTTAGATTTTGCGATGTTCTTCCTAGCCCAGGCTTAAAGGAGCCATGAAGAGAAAACGCAAGTTTGGTTCATTCGAAAGATTGCCTCGTTAGAACCATAACGACACCACTTATAACGCAAACTTCGCTCAAATAAGCTACATAATTAGGAAAAAAAGAAATGACCATGCGACCCACCAGCTCATTTTCCGCAACAGAACCTATGATGTCACTCGAGAATGCTCTGCGATTGGCGGAGGCCGGCAAAAGCAAACGCATGTTAGGCAGGGCTTACAGTTTGCATAGCGAGCTAAATGCCCGTGAAACATACTGCACATTCTTTTTATGACAAAGAACGGTGGAGTAAATGGTTGAAGCTCCGAACGAACACGCAAGCGTGTGCGCCAATGCGTACGAAACTACCGCCGGCCGAGCTCGACATCTCGCCGTCGCGCAGACGAATTTTCGGGTTCGAGGCTCTTAGGGGCCAACAAACCGTCCCAGCACGCACAGCCGCGACCTTGCTTGGTATCGTAATCCCTTCACAGGACGTTGGCCGTCATATCGCCAACCAGCAAAGGTAAAAATAGAAACGAGGGGAGTAAGGAACAGCAAGCAGCGACGAGATAGTGACAGTCGTAGCAGTTTCGGAATGGTGTTGGCTTGCTGCTATTGTTAGGAGCTCGTTTCCAGTTTACGACCACTGAAAACTTCACTTTGTTCGAGTACTTTACAATGAAATTTCGTTGCTACGTTTTGAAATGCCCATGTAGTACGGGCAAATCGTCGAGGGAGTGCGACATCCCCGGTGAGGAGATCTCCTTTCATGTGCTGCCCAACGACGAACCTCGGCGAAGCAAGTGGCTACGTTTTGTGAACTTTGCAAACGGAGGAGAAAGAGAGCTAAAGGAAGTACGAGTGTGCTCGCTTCATTTCCGAAGAAGTGATTACGGCAGGGACCCTCACGTTAGCTCACTCCTGGGACATGCTGGCGCTCGTCGCCGACTTCGTCATATCGCCGTCAAAGCGCTCTGACCTTGGGGGGAAAAATGCCGTAAACACCGCGCATTGACGCTCGTATCTTTCTGTTCGAAGCAGAGAGCTCGCGCGAACGGCTTTCCATACACGACACCGGCCAACTGGCATAAGCGATACTGCTACTGAAATTGAACTATTATTAACCGTAATAAAAATACGGCACATACGTACCAGTCTGTATTCGTCCGTCGCGACGGGGCTGACGAGGCAGCGGTGCCGACGGCAGGGCGTTCGTCTGTTGTGGCTATCGCGGAATGGTCGCTTTCCCGTCCACCGCGTATCCCACAACTCTTGCCGCTCGTGCACTTAGAAGCATTGAGCGTTCAAGTGGTGTGAGGTTGTTAAATGCAAGCCCGAGCTCCTCGGCGAGAGTTTTGTTCTCCGGATCAGGCGATTCCATGACTAGGGCTGCGTGTGCACTAGGTTTTACTAGTATTTTTAAAATGGCCGCCGTCTCGGTCGACTCCCGCGTGTGGGTGCTATATGGAGTCGATACGTACCCTCACCCAGTCCGGCTCCATATGCGATTCCCCAATCAGCATCCACCTGAATGCAAGTTCTGTGGAAAATCAGGCTCCCTATATCACGTAGTTTGGGAATGTAGCCAAAACCCGGACTTGCCACCCCCTTTCCCTAGCCCCAACCTCGAGCAGTGGGAGACAGCGCTGTCCAGCGCACACCTCGCCGACCAGGTCATGCTGACGGAGAGGGCGGAACGTGCGAAGACGACGCTTGGACTTCTGGACTAAGAAGCCATCCCCACGCATATAACTGCTCAATAAAGTTTTCCTCTCTCTCTACATACTAAGTATCTGTTTCATGGACCGGCTCGTATGACGCCATTGTTCACGTCACGGAATGTGCAATTTTAGCGGGAGATTTAAAATTTTTTAGCGGGAGATTTAAAATTTTGGCTTAAATTGTCTTATTTCTCAGTGAATAAAGCATCATTTCCTTCCGGGAAAGCGCTTGGGCTACTATGAAACACCTAATCTTTCGAATAAAACAAACTTTTGTTTTCTCTTCATGGCTCCTTTAATGTTGAAAGGTGATGCCAAGTTTAGCTGGATTTTAGAAGGTCGTTCCGGTCGGTGCCCCACACTGACAACGGATCCCAGCGGGAAGAGACTGGGTCGACCCCCAGCTCCGCTTTTTCTTCAGCCTTGCAGCACAAGTGCAAGCTGCGGCAATTTCTTTTTGTGATTTAATAGCCAAAAAATATAGTACCACCTTTAAAATGATATAGTAAGGGGTGCGCATACGCATATGCCCCTTGTACTCACACTCGAGCAGGCGTGAAATCCGGCTCCACTGTTATAATACCCTACCTGCAGTTATGCATCCTTTACAAGTGGCGCAGTTTTTTCTAACACAAAAATTTTTCATTCCGGGGTACACAAACATTTCACTCACGTCATATCCGTCACGGAAGTGGCGCTAGAACAACGAAGCAAGCGGCCTGTAAACGTTGCACCCCTGCACACAGGGTCTTGTGGCGGGGAAGCAACCTTTAGTACTAAAGAGTACCTATACTTGAAAAACGTGGACACGCAGTGGTTAAGGAAGACTAAAAGGCTAACGATGAAATGCCGAAAGAACATTGCAGAATCCAAAGCAGCCAAGATAACCAAAAAAGAGGCAAGGTAGATAGAAACGAATAGATTTTTCATGATTCGTTTATCCCCAGCACTTTCGTTAGTTGTAACCGCCTTCCTTCGTTTGTTGTTGCGATAACAAATGAGACCGCGTTGTGGTGATTGCTTACCTTTACGTCGTTGTTTTCAACTTGTGTTTGTGCTGCTGCTTTTCTTTTTCTGTTACACAAAATGTAAGCCACTACGCTCTCTAACGCCCTGAGGGTAAATAAGCTTACAAATAAATAAATAAATAAATAAATAAATAAATAAATAAATAAATAAATAAATAAATAAATAAATAAATAAATAAATAAATAAATAAATAAATAAATAAATAAATAAATAAATAAATAAATAAATAAATAAATAAATAAATACAAGCAAACACGTCGTTAGAAATGAACAGGGCTGGGAAATTGGACATCAGAAAGGGCAATTTCTACAATAATTCCCAGTGCAGTGCTTTGCTCTTTTAGGCTTGAGCAGGTTGCTTGTGAACGAAGAGCTTTGTGAAGAAGTATTCACAAAATAATGGGGTATGCGTGGTCTGCGGAAAAGAAAGAGAAACTATGCGGCAAATAGTGTTAGAATGCGAGGGTATCCATCCAAATCCACATGAGGGAAATATTCTGCTTTCAGGAGCCCTAGGATTTAAATGTAGCACAGAGAAAGTTCAAGGCTGTCGAGGCGACGAAAGGAAGATTAGAATGCTGGTGGACGAAAAGCAGAGAGGGGAATATTGCCTAGGACAGTTGCCACCTCTGACAGAAAAAAAAAAGTATTTTGTGCCTAATAAGTTTTTTGTGCCTGCCCTAAGCAGCGCTGGTATTAAACCAACAGTATAAAACATAGTTATATTAGTCCTTTTTTCATCACCCCGCTGCAAAGGGGATAGCAATAGCAATCATTATCATCATCAGTACATTATACTTAGGGTTGTTCGTTTTCGGGTTTTATAATTCAACACGAAAGTGCTTTATGCCGTGATACACCAAGATTTCACTGAAATCATATCCGTCACGGAAAGGACGCCAGTACACCTTTGCCGAAGCGACCCACCAGCATGACGTCGCTCGCCAAGCACACCCACCTCATCTGCAGATTTCGCTGTTTTACTGATTCCGATGACAGAGGAATCAACCACAGTTTTTTTGTATTTTCGTTTTGTAACGCCACCGGTCCAAGCTTAAGCTACACAGATCCGCTGTTGAAAACAAAGGGAAGTACAATACAATACAACTGAGTACATAAGGTAAAACCGATAATGGCAAATAAAAAAACGAAGGAACGCCACTTGCTGTACTTTCCACTACAGGAAGTAGAAGAGAAACTGGACGCGAACAAAATTTAGATGGATAATGTATATAACCTAAAGACCCAAAACTGCGGTTGTGGTTAGTTCAGATATGAGGTACCCATAATTCCACACGCATACACACATGCAAAAGCAAACCAAGAGCAAAAACATGTATGGAAACGGAGCCATGCTGTTTATGCTAGCTCACTCGTTTATTTTTGTCGATCTGTTCATATAGTTCTTGCTTATTTAGGTAGCGGCACGGTTTGTCGTGTTTCTTTTTTCTTCCTTCGTTTTTTTTTTCCTTTGTGCATGTTATTGACTTGCTCATAAACCATCACGGATGACGAATTGTGTCCCCGTGACGAGAGTGTCGTGCAGAGCTGCGGGCATTACGCGCCTTCACGAGGGCCTCTCTTTCCTCGCATGATGAATGATCCGTTAAGTGCAGCGTGCAATCACAGGGCGGCACCTCGGCCACCCGACCCGAACCCGCACCGAAAAATTACTATTCCCGACGTCGCGCATCTCTAATTGCGCGCACGTACGCGCGATTCCCGTATCTGCGGTGCACTGCGCACTGCGATGGTTCCACGCACGTCATATCTGCTGGCTTCCGCGCAAGGGTTCGAAATCTGACTACATGTCGGTTCAGCGGCCAGTCGCATATCAGGTCACATCTTGCCATTTTTTTTTTCTCAAATGGTCCAAAATCTGACTATCTCTGGGCTTCCGCAGTCCGTCACACATTATTCTTAAGATGTTTTTTTTCTCCCTTTGGATTTTTGCGAATGTTGTCCAATAATGCGTTTGTTGAATCTTGATAGTTTTGTTGCGAGGCATGTTTTGGGGTAGTTCTAACTACGTTAATTAAACTTTTAAAGTGTGCTGCAAACTTAGTTTAACTACTGCAGATATGGTGTCACCGGCTGCAAATAATTAAAAGTAAGCTCTAATTAGTTAGAGGAATGCCGAAAAGTAGGTAACTTGTGTTTACACGCTCGTCACGTGGCATGGGGCACGGTGAACAAAAAAAAGAACAAGACAAAATAGAAAAAAAAAAAACAATCAGCTACGAAAGTGCATTTTTCGCAACTACTTTTCAACAAAGGCGAGGCACAAAGGACCAAGTGCGCAGTGTGTATACAAAGGATTTAGGCGCAAAAACAGCTTGAAATTTCTATAAACGATTCGCTCAAACTTCTTTAGTTTGCACCGCAAACGTTGTTTCAATGTTATGTCTTTACCGCGGAAATACGATGGTGCCGCTTTGAAGTAGGAGCGTCATCGAATGAGCTTCGTTATAAGGGGGAGCAAGCATGGAGTGAAGCTGAATTTTTCAGGCTTAGATCTTTTATGTACAATTACATATCTCTTTTGCGAGCACTCCTAATGTGCACGTTGTGAGACCCTTCCGTTCTCCCAATTAGCCGTACTGAATATGCAACATATTTTAGTTACATGTACGACATCAGCAAACAGGAAAACATTGAACCATGCTTCATTCGAACAACACTACGCCTCAGTAACATTCAGGCCAGCTTCAACCACAGCTATAATCAATTAGGCTAGTTAATAATACAAGAAAATTTTTAGGAACTATCAAGAGGGATTGTGAGAAACATGCACAAGCTCGTCCGCTAATCACAGAACCTACTTAAAATTGGCTTCACTGCTATACATGAGTGCCTTGATATAAATACATCTTAAGGGCAATACGGGCGTAAATATGAAAGCTCTAGCGCCTTTTATTAAAAGCAAATCCGTATACGGCGGAATTGTAAAGCCTCAGTTGTTAGAGAGGGATATGCAAATAAAACCGCATAAAATAGTGTGTGCCTGTATAGTTGGCTGAAAATCGAAACAGCGCAACTTTCTGCGATAATTCTATTACCAAGTGGCTACCGTGGAAGAACGTACGGGAGGGAGAGGGCCGCCTCGAACACGCTTTGGTGCCCCCCCCCCCCCCCCCCCATGATTATGAGGATAATGATAATGATGATGATAAGTCGCCTTTATTTTGTGCCTTTATTTAGTATTTGATAACAATGCTGCTACACATAACCTGACCTTAGTTTGACACGTCAACTACCTCTCTGACGAAACGACAACGACGTGGGAACGCGAAGCTTTTCAAAATGAAGTCCAACCGAACCAACCCAGAAGCGAGCGAACCCTATTCACTCCTAATTATTAGTACGGTGATAACGCGGTTCCTACCTTATGTGTATGGAAAGGTTGGTTCCTGTAGTGTTGGAGTTGAGTTTGGAAAGCTTCGCGTTCCCTCATCGTTGCCGTTTCAACAGGGTGGTAGTTGATTGGTTCTGTCTAATCTGCACTTCCAGGCACACCTCTTCAAATCAAAACTGGTTCGACCATGCCGGAGCGGCGCTCAATAATGAAAAGAAAGTGCCGCATTGGCGCAATGGGTAGAAGTCGGCTTAACGCGAGGGACTCAGGTTCGATTCCAACCTTGGGAAGTATTTTAATTTTTCTTCACATCATATAACGATCACTTCAACCACGATCATGGGGTCACGATCATCGCCAGAAGAAGTTGGCTTTCCTGCAGTGAGTTTGGTGTGGGCTACAGGCGATATAAGTGAGAGGTTTAAAGATTCACTAAAAAAAAAAAAAACATCTTCACTTCACCGTACTTTTAGGCTAGTCGGATTTATGATTTGAAGTTTCCTTCCTAATTATGTGCTTTTTTAGGAACCTTCTATTGTTCTTTTCTAGCTTTTACCGCTTTCCTATTCACTTCGTAGTTGACCTCGAACACTCGAGCTTCCGAACTGTAGACCTATTTCTTATTGAAGACTGGTTGGATACCTTTGCCCTGAGTTGCAATATGTCGAACGGCTTCTGGTTCCTTTTTGTAACCTCCACGCAATTCTTCTTCTCGTGCCCGCTCCGGTTAAGCCTACTTGTATTCAAGCAACCCGCCAGGCTTAACGGGTCTAGTGAGCGCAATTACAGCATACCGTTGCTACGCCAGCACACAGTGAAACGGCCTATTGCGTTTTGCTAGGTGTGCTCGGTGATCCAAATGCATTCTTTTTTACCGCCCGTGGTTGCCCATAAACAACGCACTAATTGCGCGTTTTTGGTAACTGACCCAGGAGTCCTCATATTAACCCTGCGGTCCCGGGCGTGTCACGCCCTATGTATGACGTGTAATGGTGGAGGACGCGGGTAATTCAAACACAGCCTGTTTAAGCGCAAAGTTCTCGGTCATCGCAGCCACATTTTTAATGAAACAAAATAACAGTGAGTTATATATCTTTCCGCTATTTCAGCGTTCTGGGTCACTGTGACGTTGAATAGACATGTAACCGAGGCTGACTATATTCAGGGAACCCTACAGGCGATACATCGTCCGGGGAGAATAACTGGTAATCAGCGGATGTGACGTTCAAACTGTTATTTCCTGAACGAAAAAAAAAATGGCCATCCCTAGCCCTAATTAACCCCGCAGTGCCACTGACATGCCGTGGATTGATGGCCAACAGCTCGGGGCACTTTCAGAGGGGTTATGTTCGCCCGTATAATCAGAAAGAACGAATGAATCTCTGCTACGCATACATCAACCGGACAGGTATTAGGGCGGACTGCACAGACTCGGGCGACCGTGAGTGCGGATGAGGAGTTCAAAGGCCTACACGTTCGTGACGTCTTCACTAACCCAGCCGGACAATCACAGCCGCATTACGGCGGCGGCCACTGAGCGCATGCAGGATTGCTATAGACAGCCCCGCCGAGGGGCTAACTGTTATGTCCGGGATGCCTTAATGCGCAGCGGTGCCAGGAGCAGCCGAACTGGCCGTTTGGGCGTCGAATAAGCGAGGCCTAACTGCAACCTTCTTCACTGCCTCACCCTTGCTGTGTAGCGAGCGTTAAATGTTAACGCAGACGGCGAGAGTTTACGGCTGTCATTCTGCCAAGTGAAGGTTTTAGAGACGCACTGACGCTTGGGTTAGGAAATGTGTCACGCGGGGAGACGCGGAAAGAGAGAGAACAGCGCCCAGAAAAAGGAGGTGGGAGCTGAAGTCAAAGGCTGCCACGTGGAAAGACAAAATGGCTGAGCCGGAACACTGGAATTGGCGTGGTCCTGGCAGGAAAAAAACGAAACAAAACAAAACCAAAACGATCGGCTGACGCGCGAAGTAATGGAGATGGGAGGATTCAGTAAGCTTGGACGCCCATGTGTCTTCTGTGAGCTGACCTTCTCAGGCCACCTCAATATAACCGGTCACTGCAGGGAAGTGCGGCATGCTTTTGAAGAAGCACGCATTTGCACCTGCGCTCTATGGAAATGAGTTTATACCGATGGATCGCCCTGACGTATAGCGTGCGAGTTTCATCGTGAACTACACGCATTTTATCTTGAACTACACCTGAATTACACGAATTTTTATCATGAACTACACGCATTAAAGAATATGTTGTAACTGCAAATAGTTGCTTGTAAGGGTGAAGGCCTGCGCCTACAGCTCGTATGCCGCCGTCTTTATGCAGAGTAGAGCCTTCTGAAACCAGAACCGCTTTAATGCTGTGGTGCTTCGATATAGCGACTCGTAGCCGACTGTTAGGTTATAGCGTTAGTGCCACCAGAAAGGTTACTCTCCCCCGTATTCTGAATCCCTCTTCCACTCAAAGTGCTTCCTCCACTCCGTTGAGTGGAGGATAGGGCAACACCTCCACTCGAGGTCTCCAGGCATTTCATAAACGGGGTGACGCCGACCCTTCGAGGAAATCCTTCGTTTGGAGGGACCCTCGAGATCGCAGTTTCGGAGGAGCAGCGAAAGGCGTCTGGGGGCGAGGTTATGGCAATTTTTTTTATGCAAGACATGAAAGTACGCTTAAGAAATATAACTTTTTAATGTTTTTATTTTTTGTTAAGTATTTATACAGGTATTTTAAGAAATATTAGTTTGTATGGTTGAGAGGAGCACGAAAATAACATGAACCAGGTGGACACAACTAGAAATAACTGTTTTCTGGTCTGGCCACACTGCACACACACTTCGGTAGCAGACGATAAATCTGTTTTGTTTTTGTGCACGCTGCTCCATGTGTCCACGTATCCCGTTGTGTCTCCTGTTCTTTCTGATCCTATCGATTACTATAAGTTTCAGGGCCCCCCCCTCGGGATGACAGTCAAGATAACGATATGTCAGCGGAAGGGCTGGCGGTTTGCTTCCATGCGTGACGAGCGCATATCATAGACCGGAATTGCCGACACAGTGAGCGCCTAATTATTTGTTCTTTTCGGTTCACGCCACTATCGGCAGCTCGAAGCCGACATAATGTTCAAATTACAAAGTAGTGCGTGTGTAATTTTACAGGCACCACGGTGAACCCGGTAGAAATGTCCCCCTTAGACAGCACGCAAGGACGCAAGCGCGAGGTAGCAGGCGAGCACAAAGCGACGGGCACTTGGAGAGGGGCGGAGCCTCGCAGCGCAGGCGGCTCGATGAAAAAATAAAAAAAGAAAACGGCTTTAGAGCAGACGACACGCTCGCTCGCTTCCATACGGCGATCGTCTGCTTCATACGCACTATAAGCAGCTTACGGTAGCCGTGTCATAGGTTAGTGTGACACCTTCATTACAGAGCGATGACTTTCGGTACATGACAGCGACAACCTTGTCATTGCAAGGATAAAGACAAGTCCGCACAGATATCTCGGAGCTCGCCCGCCGTCGCAGAAAACATCACGACGCTTCGAATTACGAGTTCCAACCAACGCCTGACGACGCGGATTGTCGGCGGCGAAACGTTGACGAAGGCACCCATCACAACTTGAACTGTCCCGGCGCCATAACATCGCAACGTAACCAGCAGCCGGAACGGAGGGAGCAGTGGGTGGCCGCGGTTGCTGGCGTTTGGCTCGGCAGCTCCAGCAGTGACCGATTTGGTAAAGAGGCACCGCGACACGAATTCGCCCTTGCTGAAGTGCTCAAGCGTATTCAGCCAGTACCTTATGCGCTGACATGGCAAATTCACGGTGCGGAAATCCCCTGAACCTTCATTATATGCCTCGTCAATGCGGGATACATGCTCCGCAAAAGAGGCGAGCGAGCACAGCCGGCTCGAACCGAGAGGAGCGTAGGCGGCCATCTTGAAAATAGTACTGGAGGGCTGCTTCAAGGTAGCACAGACGACACCTTGGAGTTGTTCCTCCAAATCGTGAGCGTTTCCTCCAAATCGCCGAGCGGCTCCTCCGTTGGAGGAGACACTCGAGTGGAGGTTAGTTTATGAAACCGAAACTCGCTTTCAAGGGTCCTCTCGAGCGGAGGCTCGAGTGGAGGAGGGACTCAGAATACGGGGGTCTGTCTTGCTGTCATTGAACCCCGCACCCTTCTCATCCATCCCTTTGGGTGCTTCCAACATTCCAAGTATCCTTCTTCCAAAATGCTGAGCGTGAGAGCAGTTATCGAATGGACTACGAAAATTGAAATAAGAACGAGGAGAAAAAGAAAGGAACGAGAGAGACTGAAGGAGAGAGGAAGGGGAGAGGGGTGAACTAAACGCGCATACGGCAGTTATGTGGTGCAACGCCCCATTTAACCCTAGGAGCACCGCAGCAGATTGCAGTCAATTAACTCGCGTAATGTTACGGTGGCTCGGCGAAGCGGGCGATTGTATTTCCCATGGTGAAGGTCCGCGCCACGAGGCCGGAAAGGGGAACGACCGATCCGGCCTTCTCTGATCGCAACGGCCGCCACCGGGCTGTTGCCACATTGTAGAAAAGCGGCCTAATGGGCACATGCGAAGGAGGGGGTGCGCAGCCCGGGCGCAGTACGCGTGACCTTGCAAGTAGCCGCGGTATATTGAGCACTTTCGCTCAAGGGCCGAATAGGGCCGTTTTTTTTAAGTGGCCTGCGTGACCCCGGGGGGTGTTGCCAATTCACTTGAAAGTGACTGCCGTTTTCTTGAGAAGATTTTACCTTTTTCACCTGTACTATAGAAGAAGGGCTGCCTTCTCTAGCGACATTGCGATGCGAAGTTATTGCTAGCTTGACGTTGCGCTTTGAGAAAAAAGTGTATTTTTTGCAGAACTTCACAGATGCATCTATTGTAGTCTGCGCCGCCTTCATCCCTCTCTTACAGGGTGTCTTTCCCATAGCGGTTCTCATACTGGACCTTCTTTAAGAGCATCCCGTATGAACTCACTACGGTTGTTTATCCTTTCATGAGCGTTCTTCTTTGAGGACGCAGAAATAAACTTGACCCGACATGACTGGCAACAGATGCTTGATCCGAACGAGAAATTTTGACAGGCATGCAATATATCGGGCGCAGTGACATGAAGTATCAGCCGCAGTGATTCGCCAAGGCAAATTTCGAGCTTGGCAACTTTTTTGTTCTCGATTATTCACCATGCAAGTTCTCCTGAATGTGGCTCCAGCCATGTCTGCAACGCTTGATGAGTCACAATTGCAACGCGCGACAAAATGCTAATAATGAAAGGGAATACGGCCGTCCTGCTTTAATATCATACTGCTCATGTTGCCACTACAAATGTATTTGCCGCACCACATTTGAGTAAAATAGTCACACAGACTTTAACAGTGCTCGGTGTACATTGTTTAATTAGGTCTTGCGGAAGTATTTAATTAAAGGCGCTAGGACCGTCATGCAGTATTCCTAGCAACGCATTGGAGTTAGTAGTGAATCCCAGTTTACAGGGCTCGTTGTTAAGAATAGGGATACATGGGGTCTCAGGAATGTGTTTAAAAGCTCATACGGCCATCATACTTTGATGTCAGACGTGTTACATTTCCCCTGGTAAAATGTAGCGATGGCAGCAACTCATTTCTTGATAGTAGTGAAGCAGACTTCAAAAGTGCTCTGCAACGCTTCCGACAAACGCTTTCACTCTTTCCTTCGCGTCGACGCATTGCGAAAGCTATAGTTATCTACAGCACGACGTAGCACTGCGCGATTTGGTCGTCGCAGCATCCGCCTTCCGTTTCTGCTTTTCTCTTTTGGCGATTTTTTAAAGTGGCTACCGACTTCGTTTATTGCTGCAACCGAAGAAAAGACGCTCAATAGCCTCTAAACCGCTGTAATGACGTAATTCCAGCGGCGGAAGAACGCCAAGACCGGGAAAGAGAGAAATGTTTTAGCAAGTTTCTAGGTTATCTGATGGGCATAGAGGAGCAATTTTTGATTGAGGTACTTTACGACCGCCTAATCTAGATCCTGGATGAGTTGGCTTACTGCGTTATGCAAGCATACAAGGTTTTGAAAAATGTTGAAGAAAGTGTTGCAGGGTGCCTTTAAAGGGATTCGGTGTATAGCAAGTCGCGTTACGCATTTATCCGACAATATACATTTGGAAGTTCCGGCAACTTTAAAAAACAAAAACCTTGTATTTAATCGAAGAACTCCTTGCTGGGCTAGTTGGTGAATAGTTGCCATGGTTCGAAGTGCAACAAATAAACACGGACGAGGAAACAGAGTAGACGAGACGGGCACTACATAGACGAGATAGCGCCTGTCTCGTTGCTCTGTTTCCTCGTCTGTGTTTTAGATGCAGAGCATCTGATTCACTCGCCTTGTCCCTCCGGCGTCGTCGTCGTTGTTGTCGGCGTTGTCCACCCCTCTGCCATTCTCCTCGCCGCGCGAGCTGCGCTCTCCGCCGCTCTCCGCCGCTCACCCCCTCTCCTCTCCGATAACGAACACTCTCTCGCGAGGGGCATTGGATTGGATTTGATTTGATTTGATTTGATTTGATTTGATTTGATTGGATTGGCTTGGCTTGGATTCGGTTGGATTGGATTTGGATTGGATTGGATTAAAGTGGATTGTGTTGGATTGTGTTGCGTCATAGCCGCGGCACGTTGCGTCATAGCCGCGGCAGACGCGCTGGGGCCGGCGCATGTGCAGTACTCTCTCTTCCGAGGTTTCCTCTCCTTCGGGCGCGCTGCGCATATAACCGGTGTGCCGTTCTCCGGCGAAGCAACATCCACGCTTGGCTCAAACACCTAGAGTCCACGCCGCTTTACAAGTACGCCAACGTCGTCATCGACTGGGACCAGCTTACGCAGTCCCCTCAACGTTATGCGCGCTATAAAACGCGTTCCCTTCGCCGCTCCGCCTATGCGTCGCATCTACACAGGGGTTCCCGCGAGGGGAGGTGGGAGTTTTATTTGTTGCGCTTCAAACCATGGCCACTAAAATTAATGTTGCTACTTTTACGACATTTCGGGCATGACAAGTCTCCAGGGCCCCTAAACATGACAGCATTGAAGTACATCTGAATGTGTTACTCCATTTCTGAAGAATGCAAACGCGCAATATCCTTATTGGCTCTAAACGCAGCACAGGAATTCACACTTGGATGCAACGGGCGTACCCAGTGTACGCGCAGTCAAAGATAGACGCGCCGCACGCAACCGAAACCGCTACACCATTTTCTCTTCCGCACATAGCGGCGACGCCCCTGCCGACCCCGGGGGCTTCTAGCGTTTTATCTCGGACAGAGAGAGAGAAAAAAAGGAACACAGTGTATATAACGCCGACGCAAGGGAGAGCTGGGCGTAACGTATGTGGTCTCCGGCCTGTGTACTCCTTGGGGACGATCGACCGCCGCGCCTTTCCTTATGAGGTCTTGACCCGGCCGGAGGTGGCCGCCGGTTTGACTCCCACACTGTCGCTTCTCTTTTTGTTTTACCGTCGTTACCCGCGTACGCTATTGCGACGTACACTTGCGCGCGGCGCAGAGCGGCGGGAGGAACAGACGCGTGAGGCGAGCGCGGTTGATGCCCTCGTATAACCTGTGAAATATTAGAGTCATCTGTGTGTGTGTACTCTGTGCAGTGTATACACGCAAAAATAGATGGGAGAGCTTCGGGAAGGCGTACACAGTGTAAATCACAGGCGTATGCTGCGCACCAGCTGTGCTGGCATTGTTGCCTGTGCGACCCGTACAGCAGCCCCTAGATAAATTCACATCACGTGACAAGTTTCTATCACCGAGAGAAGCTGGAGATAGATAAAAAAAAAAGGTTTTCGGGGTGGGGGGGGGGGGGGGGGGGGAGTTCAGTATACGGACACAACAATGAATTCCGCTCATAAAGTAGTCCAACAAATTTATATTTTTATACCGTACCGGATGTTATCTGGTGTTCATTATTTCTAATACTTTTTCAAGCTAACCTAGGAGCGCCGCAGCGGCATCTTTCATGACGATCCTTGCTTCGGTCCCAAAAAGCCTGCCGCAAATGAAGTGCAGTCATACCGTGTGAACTTCGAAGCGGAAATAAAAATTAAAGCCGTTCCACTCAATGTGAAAGCTGTCGGAAGTGCAGAGCAGTGGTACGCCATAATGGGCTGTACCAACGTTATCCGCTTACTGCTACCACCCCATGCAGTTCAAATTTCCCGCCTTCGCACTGCTCGCGCGCCCCCTGCCTCAAACTGCGCCAGCGGGAGTTCTGTTCTCTTTGTGCGTTTCTCCCCGCACGTATCGGCGTTGCACTGCCACATTTTGCGTTTACTAACGTAAAATCCAACCCAACGGACGTCCTTAACTAAAGGAACGCGGGCGCTGCTGGTTAATTACGTATATTTTTCCTGAAATGTACCTAGAGTTTTCTTTGCACTAAACAACGGGAAGATGTATGACAACGCCAGCGTTTCACGAGTTTTTGAACGCTTATGACTATATAAACCGCATGGGTTTCGAAGCCTCTGGGGTACGCCGCGAACAACAGCGTTACCCCGGGACGCCGCCTTGGTGTTCTATATAACTTGGGCCGAGCGAGCGAGCTAGGACAACAAGGCGAGCGCCTAAAGTGCTGTGCACTTAATAATCATGCACCCCTCCGTCTAGCGACGACGATGGTTAATCGCGTAGCTTTCCCGTGATGGATTCTTTGGTTGGCCAACCCCCACACGAGGGACACACCCCTTTTCTAGAATACCCACAGCAACTCTAGGGCGTGCACTTCGTAGGCCTAACGTTCGGGTTTAGGGTGTATGGGGTGAATCGGTGCCTGCTGCTTGGCGTTAGCTCCGACCATGTCCAAATGAAGCAATCGGATAGACGCGGGCTTCAGAACGCGAGAGACCCATGTTCGATTCCGGCCCCGGTAAGCGTTTTTCTCTTTCACTTCGCCCACGATCATTGATCATCATCGTCAGAGAGCGTTGGCTTTCCTGCACGGCGTATTGGCGTACGACGGTGTCAGGGAGGATACTAAAGCTACGCCTTAAAAGGAGGAGACGCTTTATACGGCCTGAAACATTCAAATTAAATCGCCTAATTTCCAACCGCTTCCCTTATCGCGAGCCATTGCGGTACTTAAGCTGTCGTGATAGGCCCAATGATGATTCCAGGAATAAAGGCACCAAAAACACCCGACAGTTTTCTTCATAGTTGTGCAGGTGGGTCACGTAATGCATTTTATAGGGAGGCGTCTGGACAAGTTGTATAGGCGTATGCTGTCGCGAACTGTTGCTCACTGCAACGCCCGCTCAAAAGGCTCTTCATCAGAGTCACTTAAGTTTAGGGTACATGGTTCTCATTTCGCCTCTGTAAGGGGAGGAGGAGGAGATAGCCTTTATTAATCAGGAAGACGCTAAGTCAAGTGGGGGAAGTTGGAGTAGAGGGTGGGATATTCGTAGCTTGGGAGATATTGAAAATAAACCGTTCAATTTGAAGCTGGTTGGCTCCTTACGAAGGCGGAAGAGGCCACGTGGGGTGAGGAGAGCAGGCTCACGGCTCTAAAGGATTTGGTCGAAGTTTGAAGCGGGCTCTAAGTGAAGAGCTTTTTCGTTCTTCTCACTCTTATAATCTCCCAGTCAATTCCGCGGAAGCTGAATTGGTAAATGAGCGGACGTATTACCGAAGGCACATATTTTTCTCCCCTTCCTTAAATTCCAGACATCGCGAAATTTCGATTTCCACGTGCAAAAGAGACAAACTAATCCTCAGCCGTTATCAACTGCAAAGAATGCCACATGCTTCTTCGGATTGTCGAGATATCCCGAGCACAACGTCGACCGAGCGTTTGTTATGCTATGACCCATACTCACACTGCCATGCGTCTTGTCCCTACAAGGCATAGCCCCCTGCTATGTGCACGCGCGGCCGAGTCGTGCGTTACGTGCCCAGAAAGACAAGAGTACAAGCTCGCGCGACCTGGAACAGCGGTTGGTTGTGCGCGTAAACGTCGTGCATTACTCGGACGCGCACGGAACGCAGAGCGAGAGATTGAGAGGAGAACCTTGAAGGGAAAAGACCGCAGTCGATACAAACGTGTTTGCTAGGTCCTGCTGCTGTCCTGATACATTGGAGGAGCTTCGGAGTGTATTTGAGTGCGGTGCTAACAGAGGTTTTACAGTGTAGGCCTTTCACATTCCTAGTCATGGAGGATGCGATGACCTTCGGCGAACTGACCTCGAGGAAGTTGGTCGAGGATCTTCGCGATCAGTCGGGTCGAATCACGGAGGACGATGGTGGGGAATAGCGCGCCACATGATGTTCAGTGACCGCAGAAGGTGCCATTCATTTTCCTACACTCTGTCTTACGTGCTTGAAAGGAATGTTGTCACATTCTATTTGCTCTCAACGTCTCTTACGGGTAAGCAAATGCAATGAAGTACGCCCTCGTTCCTTTGGGTGCCCTGTCATCAGCACCTGATGCTCGATTATTGAAATTTATCTCCTCAGTCACTCGCTTCGTTGTAAGTGACACCTCTTTAAAAGCGGGAATGGCTTGCCCAGAATACAGTACAGTGGAGACCGTGAAACAGTTCGAATAACGCGAGGTTTCGAATTAAGCGATTTTGTTACACCAAGGGTTTACGGTTCATCGAGTGCAACCCCTGTAGCAGCTGCATAAAGCAGAAAATAAGTGTGGATAATTATTTAAGACGCATAATTATCTCAAAACTCGCGCTACAAACAGTCAACACCTTTAAACGCGGTAATAACGAAAACCTCAACCACGAGCCTTTTTATTCTAAGGACTGCTCGATCGAAATAATACCATTTCTACAAAAGCTTCAAGCAATTAGTTTAAATAATATAAAAAGCAGATGAAACAGTGGCGACTCAAGGTCCACTTTCTCGCCCAGACCTTATACGGTGTTTCACGAACTTGATTATGCGATTGGCTCAAACGACCGAAGCCACGACCAAGAAACATGAGTACACGATTGTTGTAGTTCAGTTTGATTGCACCTGTCGAAAGCTGGCACGCTAACACACTATAACTTGGTTTTACGTATTTTCCGTCTTTCGCCACTGCTGCCATTGTGTCACACAAAATTTGAAAATATTTTTATATCATTTATCTTTTTTTCTGGATTAAAAAGAAACGTCTTCGGAGCTTGAAGAGTTGAGTGGGTTTCCGAAGGCTGGTTCTGTCGAATGAAAAACGGGTCTATTTTTTCCTTAGAGTTTAAGGGGTATTACGACAGCGCGCAGCAAGAATGTTGTGGCATCACTTCATTCGATAGTGGCTGGTTTTGGTGAGTTCATCCCAAGATTTCTGCGATGCTTGAATTCGCGTCCCCAGCCTTCGCTTTTCGCGGTACTCCTGACACGCCTCAACGTGTCTCTATCTCCGCTGCGTCTTATAAAATCGGGACAGCACCGGAATCAGTGGCCGCCGGGCTTTCCGATCCTGAGCACCGTATAATTGGTTGCAGTAATCTCCATACAGGGCCTCGCACGAGACCTGCTACCAAACCTAATCACTTCATAAAGGACGCAAGCTAACGCACTAAATACAGAAAATCGCCCAGGCAGACGGGGAAGGGAAGAAGCCGAGACACACTGTATCGGCTTCTGTGCGCACCCGTGTGAGTCGCCGTCCCTAATGATGGGAGTATTCCTGGCAGCGCAGGGCGGACCGCGTCTGTACCGTATCTTCTCCATTAGACACACCCCTATATGAACACCTATACCCCCTGGTGACTGTACGTACCCCTTTAGCGAACAGAATATATTAAAGATGTCTCATATTCTATCGAGTATGCACTTCGAAAGCTATGCACTTCCTTTAGGCATCACTGGTTCGCGAACAGGGGTGCTGCTTATGCGGTAGTATACGACGAGGCTCGTACCAGGAAGCACCGTGACCGCGTATATGAAGAGGTTCGCCGCGCCGGGAGTTGCAAAGCTGCGATTGCATAATGGACCTTCGCCTTGAGAGGGGAGGCCCGCGTGCGTGTTCCGCGTTTTGTGCTTCTGCCACTGTAGGATCTGGGGGTTTCCGCAAGCGCTGAAGGGACAAAGGGCCGAAGGCCAGACACACTATACGCTTGTGTGTTGCGGTGGCGCCTGTCTAATAAGCACTTTGAGGTATGCAGCCCGGCTATATTATTTCTGCCGAAACACTGTGTGCATGCGTGTGTATGTGTGCGCGCGCGCGTGAATTCGTGCGTGTGTGTGTGTGTGTGTGTGTGCGTGTGTGTGTGTGTGTGTGTGTGTGTGTGTGTGTGTGTGTGTGTGTGTGTGTGCGTGCTTGTGTGTGTGTGTGGGGGGGGGGGGGTACCGAAAAGTCCATAATTACTGCAAATTCCCGTGTGCTTGGGCATATGTGTTCGAAGGCCTGGTGTACCTCCCATACTTTACAACTTTAGATTATTTGCCTCTTCGATTTACCGCTCGGCAATCGTGAACAGCTTGCAGGTAGTCAAAACATTGCCCTCGCCAAAAAGAAAAAAAAAAAGAACATGAAAGGCAAAGAAGACGAACTGCGTCTCGAGAAGTTGCCTACACTTCGGAACTGCGAATCGAAGAGATATTTTACTCTGCGACACTGAGAGAGGCCTTATAGTCAAAGGGTCGGTTCGATATGTTCACGTTCGCATGCGAGATACAAATGAGAACCGTCTATCATTTGAACCAGCAAAACGAGCCTCAAAGGCCATAAACGTCCTTTTCTAGAGAAATAAAATGGAAAACAGAAAAAAAGACGGTATATCAGAGGCGCCATTCATAATTCAACTGGTGGTGCGCTGGCAATTAGTACACACGCAGGCAAAAACACGGCAAGCGAATCGTTGCTTGTACGCGGCACATCCGCAATACATTATGGGAAAATCGTCCCACAGCTGTTGCCAGCTAACCGGAAAATTCTCCTTCCTTGTTTTCTTCTTCCTAGCGGGTGACTTACACGCTAAACAGGAAGAAACAGGAAGGAGAAGAGACCCCACACCCTCCCCTCTGCCCTTCCGCCAGGTGACATCCGGCACGCCAGTGGCGCCTGGAAATTTTCAGGCACGTCTGCGCCGTGCCCGACTACAATAACCCCACCGTTCGCCAAAATGTACATCAAAAAATAAAAAATAAAAATAACAGGAGGCGGCGTGCACGTTCGAGGCTTGCTTCTTGTAAGCGCAACGACCCCAAGGCGTAACGAGGGCGGGCGGAACACTTCCGCGATATTTACAACTCTGGATGACCACTTGCGCGCAAGTGGCCATCCAGGAGGTGAGGATAAGACGCCGGGGCGTCTTATCCATCTTGTTCTACCTGGGGTTCTTTTCCTCCAATAAACTTGGAGAGAGAGAGAGAGAGAGAGAGAGAGAGAGAGAGAGAGAGAGAGAGAGAGAGAGAGAGAGAGAGAGAGAGAGAGAGAGAGAGAGAGAGAGAGAGAGAGAGAGAGAGAGAGATGAGGGTGAGGATGAGAGAATGATGCACCGAAGTCAGCCTAAGGGCGAGTTCGGCTTGCCATTCTGTAGGAGAATGATGAACGGTAAAGATAAGTGATAAGAGACGACTTGGAATCACACAATAATGCTCACAAACCAACAGCCAGAGGAACAAAATTCTAACAGGCGTGGGAACACCACGTTTGTTTGAGTAGTGCGTTAAACTCCCTCGAGCCCGTCTTCCAACGTTGGAGCGCGATATTCGAACCATACAGACCTGCTTGGCTGTGAAGAGCGGTTATGGTATAATTAGCCGCATGAGAACCGATCGCGTGGTCGAGTGAGCGGCCTTTTCTACCTGGCGTATTTGGTACCGATTCGCCCCGACCTGCCTTTCGCGCGTATGCACTGGTACGTACACAAGCAGCCACGTTTTTGACTTCTTCATCACAGCTTCGTCCTCGCTTCGGGAAATACTCCACCGCAAACTCAGCTGTGGCATTTTCTGGGGACTTCGTTTTCTCTTGCGCCGTTCCAGGCTTATTGTACGGCTGGCGAACAGAAAAGGGGAGGAGGGGGGGGGGGACGAGAGCTGGGAGCTATATTTATTGCGTTCTTCATGGAAGCGTTATCTCCGAGGGTGTAGCAATAATTGGTGCGAAAGGGAACACGAAATTAAGACGCGTAAAACTATAAATCAGTGGGCCAAACACAATTGTAATAAATGCAGTGGCCATTGTGTGGTAAGACGTAGCTCCATTTGTGCCGCTTGACAACGCATTCAAAGCACCAATCATTCATTTAACCACGCGATTTACTCATTAGTTCTTGCCGAGAGCAGATGCCGCTTCGAATTCAAAGTTCACGTTTCGAGTTTGCATATTTCTGATCACTTCACTCGAAGTGTCACGCCTACACATTCTCACTTCTCACCAGAGGCGGTGATGGGTGCTTCAACGCCTGGAATATTGATGAAAAAAATTGAAGATTAGCTCCTCCTTCGGAGAAATTGGAACGTATATAGAGCTTGATCAGTGTATTCAGAGAGATCACGCTGAAACTGCGTCGTCATAAATTCGGGTCATCATACTTTATGCGGCGTCACAATTTATTTATTTATGCGTCGCCATAACTTGAACCAGCGTCGTCATAATTGATGTGTCGTCATAACTTTTGCATTCCGTGAGAAGTACAGCTGTCCGTTGAAAGGCGAATGGCCAGAACATGCGGATCCTTCTCGCATTGTATCAGTGTACACTTCGTCCCATTATCGCTGTTATCCGGCCCAAACTCAACAGGCTTTCCTAAAAGAACTTCCATAGTCCGTAAATTTCAATTACCTGACGCTCTCTCCCGGATACGTAAACAAGGCTTGCTGCGTAACGGGCGTATAACACAAAACAAACAAACAATACAGGGAGCGAACGACGACAATAATTGGGAGCGCGTTGGCGCATAACTCGCTCGTCGTCGCCAATGTTCTGATGCAAAGAGCGGTGCAGAGGCCGCGAAACCATCACCGCAGCGTGTACACACATTTCGGCGTCCGAATTGATGGCCGCACGATTCATTTCCGCCGGGCAGTTCAATTAACTCGCAACAGCACGAGCAGAAGCAACAAGAAGCCGCACAGAAGCCCAGCGTCGATCCCCTAATCTCTCAGAGCGGCGACGATGAGGGCTTAGATCGACAGGGCCATCAACGGTCGCTGCCGCTCCTTTGTAGAAATAGGGCTTCCTGGAACACCTCCAAGATAAGAACAAAGCCAGCTTGCAAGGGAATCACTCTGATATCATTCTATTAGTGATCAAGTTTGGAATAACGCTTGAAAACATCATCAGACGTCGGTCTAAATAGAAATAACCAATCACAAGACTAGGATAAGAATAAGAGAGCTGGTGTGAAGCATTGGGCATTCTGACCGAGCAGGTGTCGCTTCCTAGATTAATAAAGATCGAGCTGAGCGCCCTGCATTCAACCCAAACAGCGCGGAATCTACACAACCCTCTCCCTTGAAACCGCCATACTTCTTGGCCTTGTTATAGCCTTTCCTGTCTTTACTGCTTCTCTTCTTGTTGCAACCACAACGTGCTCTAGTTCTATTACGGCCTCCTTGATCTCCCTTCCTTCGACGGCGCCGGATGGAATTCTCTAATTCGAGGAGTTCCGCGCATGAATGCGTTCACGGCAGCTTCCGTTTATGGGGTGCGTGATAGCACGCATACTTGCGGAGTACCGAGCCACCTCCCCATGGTTGGATGCAGCTTCTCGTGTGTGTGGTTATACGATCGAACCGAAAAGTGCGCCCATTTCCGAGGGGAGCTTATTAGATACACCTCATCTAGCACGCGCAACGTGCACGCGTTGATCTTACTTGCGTTTATAAGTGAGTCTGCAGCGAGCATTTGAGTATACCGGGTTACTCTGTGCGTGTATCGCACGAGTAGGTAGCAGTACGTGGGTTATCTATGTCCCGGAGTCGTCAGTATTCTGCGCAGTTAGCTATATTTACGGGGCCATTCGGGGTAATTCAGTTCTCGCACTTTTTTCTTGTAAAGGGAAGTGGGGAGAGGAGGGAACTATACCGTTGAGCTTGTCGTGGCGGTTCTGCGTGCAGAAATATGAAAGCGTTTTGTTTTAAATGCGTAAATATTTCAATGTGAACTCAAGGTAAAAACCCACCTGTCTGTCGGCATGGCTTAATTGATGTGTCCCGCTTTCGCCGCACAAGAAAACTCTGTAAATAAAAGCAATCTGATAGGACCTGGTGTCTCGCGCCTATGAGAGAGAGAGAGAGAGAGAGATGACTTTATTTGATGACCGAGATGGGTTCTGAAGGGTAGACGACTTGGACGGTCTCCCTCCCTCATCCGTCAGCCAGGATTCCTTGGATCCTCTCGGCGGCTTCGGCCATCCGGACTGCTGTCAGTTGTGCCTCCGGTGTGGAGCTGAGCAGAACAGTCTCTCATTGTTCTGCAGGCTTAATTTTGTAGCTTTTAAGTGTATCTACATCGGATTTGCTATTATAGCCATTCGTATTTTTTTGGAGCTTATGGCAGGACCATATCATGTGGTGTAGGTCGGCTCTGCTGTTGCATAAAGTGCAGAGGTTTGAGTAAAGGTCTGGGTAGCAGCGGTTGAGGGAAACAGGGCTCGGGAAAGTGTTCGTCTGCAACCGTCGCCACGTGACTGCCTCTTTCCTGGAAAGAGTGGGGTGGGCCGGTGGATATTTGCATCTGGATAACCTGTAGTGATTTATTATATCCCTGTATGTGACTAGCCTGTCTTTGAAATTGTTTTTTTAGCAATGCTTTCGTGCGTATAGTGAAGCTTACAACGAAGGTATCAGTGTATACCTCTTTGCAGGGATATATAGGGTTTTATATAAGAATTGAAAGGGACTTATACTTCGACGTCATACTTAATGTGTTAGACCAAAGAAATTCTTCCAATCAAAGCGTTTGTTCATTGTGCTGAAGCAAACTTTTAAAGCTGTCGGTGTATAAAACTTTATAGGTACACGTGGGGTCTTATTGTATGCACTCGATAAAGACGCCCTGAGGACTTTCTACTTTGACATGAAACTGTTTGTACTCCCTCTGAAAAAAAGAAAAGTTTCCTCGTAATTACATTTGTGTATATCAGTAAGGTCTACTTAAGGTGGTTCGGTATATACCAAAACGGCTTTTGCAATTATCCGACAATTCTCAGTCGGGAGTTCCGGCAATTTGTTTTTTGTATTTCACCAGGTGGGGTAGGGGGGGGAGGAAATTGTTGCACACCACACTATTCTTGGCGTATTTTCGCTTCCTTCCCTTGGCCCTGCTAAGACTTTAAGGGATGCCGAGCCATGACTCATTCGTTAGGCTCCTTGCAACGATAGTTTCCCCCCATACCTTGTTTTGCTCGGAAATGATCCCACGTTCACCGAAAATGGTCGTCATATAGACTTTATTGCGGAAACAGATAAAATATTTCTCTGTTGACAGCAAGGGCGCACCACGGCTTCCCAATAATGCATGAATGACTTCAAAAGAAACCAAATAACACGAAAAGCTTGCCTTGCGCAACAAATGTATGCTGTGTAAAGTGAAACACCATTCAGTAAGATTTCGACCCAAGGCCACGATCACTGGGAGTACTAATTAATTCAAATAGCACCACCCCACCGTACATTACCTCGGAATACGCAGCGTTGGTTTTAAAAAGAAAGCTGTATACAATAAGTAGAAGTTACTGATTAAAATGTTCCCTTAAGCGGGGTGACGGTGGAAGTAACGAAACCAATAATTTGGGCGGAGTTGTATAGTAGAACGGACGCAAAGGCTTAATGCGGTTTACGTCACCCAAGCTCTTGACCAATTTGCTCGCGCCAGGGAAGGAGGGAGCAGGAGGGAGATGAGGATCAGTGATTGAGAAAGCATGAGGCGCGGCGGCGCCAAGCCCGACGATGGAAGAGGCAGACTGACCGTCCGTTATGTCCGGACGCCGCCGCCGCCTTTTACGAACGGCGTGGCGGGGGCGCCGCCGCCAGCGTGAGGTCAGCGTCCGATGCCGGCGAGAATAAGAACGAACGAGAACGTGCCGCCGGTGTAAGTAATGCGAGCATTTTTTCGCCAACCGGTTGCTGCAGCACACTGCCGGAGAGGGACACGACGCTAGGCTGCTACTTGTGTCGCCGCCCAAAAGCGTGCACCCGTGACTACTCTGCTGTGTTCGTGCGCGCGTGCGTACGCATGTGCATGTGTGTGTGTGTGTGTGTGTGTGTGTGTGTGTGTGTGTGTGTGTGTGTGTGTGTGTGTGTGTGTGTGTGTGTGCGTGCGTGCGTGCGTGTGTGTGTGTGCGTGTGTGTGTGTGTGTGTGTGTGTGTGTGTGTGTGTGTGTGTGTGTGTGTGTGTGTGTGTGTGTGTGTGTGTGTGTGTGTGTGTGTGTGAGTGCGTGTGCGCGTGTGCGTGTGCGCGTGTGTGTGTGTGCGTGTGTGTGCGCGTGTGTGTGTGTGCGCGCCTGTGTGCGCGTGTGTGTGAGTGCATGTCTGCGTGTGTGAGCGCGTGTTATCCTTTGTGTTTGTGTTGTGTGCGTGTGTGAGCGCGTGTTACCCGTTGTGTTTGTGTTGTGTTGCGCTGCTGAGCACGAGGTCGGGGGTTCGATTACCGGCCGCGGCGGCCGCTTTTCTGATGGAGGCGAAAAGCAAAAACGCCCGTGTGTACGAGATTTCGGCGCGCTTTGAAGATCCCCACGTTGTCAAAATTAATCCGGAGCCCTCTACTACGGGGCGCCTCATCGCCTGCGTTGCGTCGGTGCGTTAAAACCTACAATCAATCAATCAGTGTTTGTGTTGTGTGTGTATGTGTGTTTTGTGTATGTGTACATGCGTGTATGAGTGTGTGTGCACAAACTTACTCAGGAAAGGTAGAAATACGTTCTGAGATATAAATTAAACTCAATGCAGCAATTAAATGAAATTTGACGCAGTTAGTCACTGTTTAAACGGTCGGCTGCGCTATATTCCAAGATACTTTCACTCTAAGACAATTATAAGGTTCAGCTACACCGCAATGCACTCTTTACACCAATCTATATGTAGCTGACGACGAAAAGTCAGCGAATGACGATGTCGAGCAGACGATTTGATTCAGAAGTACGGTCTACGCTGTGGCATCACGCAGTGCACGCATGACACCCAGGACTGCGCAGTGCCGCAGCGCAGGTCACAATCAGTTCCACGTGGCATCAACGAGGAGACCCGTCTGTTCGCCTGCAACGCCTGATCAGGGTGTCGAACCGGAACCGGAACCGAACCGAAAACCGGAACCGAACCCGAATTTTTGCCCGGAACCGGAACTGAACCTGAACAGTATTCTTTCCTCCATTTTGGAACTGAACCCGAACCGGAACGAATCGAAGGAACCGTTCCGAACCGGTTCCGGGGCCTCAAAGTTTTATTTCTAGTTTTACATTTCGGTCCCTACCTTTGCCACTCGCCAGACAGAACCATGAAATATTTCGCATAGTCTGTAGTTCCCAAGGCCCATCATGTCCTCTTCTTACTATTGCCCTCAATTTAATGTAAAGTTGTCCGTATATACTACCAGTTTGCGTTAGGTACTGCCTACCTCTCCCAATTCTCTTTTACATTTAGCATAGCCTAAGTTAGAACGCATATTCCGAGGCAACATATCATGGAATATTCTTCATGGTTTCTATCTGCATGGTATTTAAAATCGTGTAAAGTTTTTAATGTGTTGTTAATTCGCATGCATCCCTGTCCGCTTGTGAAGGCCTTAAGTGACACCATCAACAATAAATCCATATATTCCACCTATTTTAGTTTGAATGGGCAGTTATATACAAACAGTACTGAGACACAAACACTCGTAGTTCTCAAAGTTAACTTCACTTCTGCTTGTATACAGTGCCGTTGTGTCATTTGGTTACTGCTCTAAGAGAACATGAGATATACAAAATGGGGGATTCTAATTTCCATTTTAAACTATATTTGATAGCATTTTCATGTTATCTTGAATCTGCTCAGCCTTAAACTTTAAAGACGGATGGATTTAAGTCGATTAATGTGGGTTAGCGGGTAGACTGGGGTGGATTAGTTAGGTGAGTGAATGAGCTAATGTGGATTAGTTGGACTGGTGTGTTGATTAATTTGGATTCCAGGAACTAGCGAGTCAGTCAAGGCAGATTAGACGGTGGGACCACACATGATATCTTTGGGGTCTTTGGCATTTGGAAATTTTGCAGCATTCTCCTTCTCGACCAATCACGAACTTTGTCAAGCACAAAGTAGCCGCAAAGTTATGTGACGACCACCTGAACGCTATAAAATTTTTTTCTTTATGCCCGTATTGCGCTGTTATGTTGTTTCTATATTAAAATTACCATCTCGCACTAAAGTTAATAACTAATTGCCTAATGCGTATTTTATATTCATCAAAGGGTTTTCAAAACGTCTAAATGAGGTGCGACAGTAGGAAAGAAACTAAACTGAAAGAAAAAAAGGGAGGAACGATCAACTGGTTTGATGCAAGAGACGTCCGATAGCATTCTTCAATACCTTCTCTTTCTTTGTGCTACCGTTCTGCAGCCTCCCACAGGTGTAGCATCTCAACCCCCGAACACAGCCCCTTTCAAGCTAAGGAAGCGGCGCCAAAACTCTTATAACAGAGTCTTAGCAGGCGTGGCCCAACCTTGCCAACGATAAATTGCATCTTACAGCACTTCCAATGATCAATCGGAGACCACCAACGAGACAGTCACGATTGTAAGGGCACCAGCTCATACTGGCATATCCAGCAAACAAGATCACCAACCTCGTGGATCGAGATTTGACCCGCTTAGCCTGCTGATGAAGGCGGGCCCGAGGGCATGCATCCTGCAGTCACAGACCAGGAAGTTACTCAGAACTATAGCCTCTTTCGCAGAACGTATTCCTCCCAGCACAAATCGCTACCGATTAACCAGGAAAGATTACTCCGCGCCCTGCGGGCATACTCCTTCCCACACACCACCAGACTCCACCTCTTTGACGGGACACAGCTCTCTCAATTTCGTCGCTTGTGTGGAGAGCCTGGGAACCTCATACACATAGTAGGCGGCTGCGACAAGTGTACCGTAGATCCACCCAACCTCCACGTTTCCATAGAGATTTGGGAGACAGCCATGACCAGCTCCGGCCTTCAAGATCAGTTGCTCTTGATGGAAACGGCTGTCGATTCGCCCCCCTCGAATGAGGACGCCTCTCTGAACCTTTGCCTCAATTTAATTAAACTTCATTTTCTCTCTCTCTCTCTCTCTCTCTCTCTCTCTCTCTCTCTCTCTCTCTCTCTCTCTCTCTCTCTCTCTCTCTCTCTCTCTCTCTCTCTCTCTACAAGTGATCATTACTACTGCTTGTGACTTCACTTGGCTATTATCTCTCCAAGAGCCCAATCGCTGTCTCCGGTCGCTGAAGGGCCATTACAAAGTTCATATCTCCGGTGGTTCCCTATCCAATGCCGTCCTATACACGCCGTCCAATGAGCCTTTATAGCCGTTCTTTCTTTCCAACAGCTCTGTTAGCAGATAAAAGATAAGCAGAAAGAAATTGCTCTAAATGCCACCTGCCACGCTTGGCAGTCAGAAATTAATGCCGACGCCGGACTGTTTTCTACTTCTAGCACTGCTAATCCTTTCGTTGTAAAGCTAAAG
Organism: Haemaphysalis longicornis; assembly: GCF_048455015.1. Lineage (NCBI taxonomy): Eukaryota > Metazoa > Arthropoda > Arachnida > Ixodida > Ixodidae > Haemaphysalis > Haemaphysalis longicornis. Next base: position 218,923 of record NW_027526321.1, read on the forward strand.
CGCCGTTGAAACTTTGGGTAGATGAAAAGCGTAGCAGACCAACCGATTTATTCACAATGCATATTTTTTTGCCTCATTGTGAGAAAATAGGGGTGCGTGCGTGGTGCGTGCGTGCGTTCGTGCGTGCGTAACATTTGGTCGATCCAAAAAAAGATGGCGGGCGCGTACCATCTCCTGCCCGCCAAAGAGACCGCCCGTTTGCCAGTAAACTACCTGCCCGCCTGTTTGCCTGCCTGCGTGCCTGCCTGCCAGGCAGAACATTCTGGCGAGGATGCATGATTTGGGGACGAGGGGCGACCCGTCACGAGCTGCCGGGGGATGGGAGACGCAAAATGCCCCACCACGGCGACACTCCAGGGTACCAAAACGATTGTGGACGGGCGGGTCGTCTGCTTAGTAGGTCGAGGCAAAAGGCTGCCTGCAGGGAGGCTGCTCATTGCCAGAAGATTCTGGTTAGGATGCACTGATGGGGGAGGCGCTGGAGGCACCGGAACGCTGCCCGCTGGCCAGGAGGCTACATGTTCGCCTTCAAGAAGACTGTGGCGAGGACGCATTATTTGGAGACGATGTGCGGCCAGTCATCGGTCGGTGAAGGGAGTGGATCACAGGGCGGCACAGCGGTGGCTATGAGGAGCCATGCGTTAGAGCACAGCCCTTAAGCGCCCGCTCCTGTGGTTTCGCGTAGTTTCTCAGCGTCGGCCTCGTTGTAACCGAGAGAACGAAGACGCCACCGAAGATAGAGCGAGCAGGAAAGCGGAGGATGAAAGTATGGCGAAAGTGGGAGGGGAGGGCGAAATTTCCAGACCGCGCGAGACATGCTCCACGGCAGCAACGCCTTACGAGATAACGACAGAGTATACCGCATGACGTCGTGCATTTGTTGGGGACGCGATCACTTCCTAAGACACAGCAGCTATGCGCCGTCGCCGAGAACACTACAGTTCGCGCTGCGCTCAAATTTTGCATTAGCGACTACCGTAATCGTCTGCCATATTTCTTGTTTCCTCAAGAAAACAACTGTGGTGAATAAAATTACCGTGGTATAAGCCAAGTATAAAATAAAATTAAATCATGAAAGTGAACGAACTTAAATTAATAAAGGTAAACTTGCGGCCATAAAGAGCAATGCTTTCACATTCATACAAATAGTGCCCTTAAGTGCCCCAACCAACCTTTTGTTTAGCTTCAGTTATTGTTGTAATCGTTGACGTATCTGTCACGATTTGGCCCGCATTCGGGAACGTGAGAGGGTCGTAGTACCCTCCACCCGAGGGACGACCCGCAGCGTGCTGGTGGTGACGGTGACTGACCGCGAGCAGCTCTGCTTGTCGGTGTTTATTCGCCAGCCGTGCACAATGTTTCTTTCACACCGAGCCTGGCAGGGCCACCGAACTTAGCGGCCAACGAAAATTGGGGAGGGGCGGAGGCGCCACATACTCGTCAAACTACCATAGAAAACGTTTTGTAGTAGCTTGTACAGTTAAAGGAGCTATTGAAGACTTTAGATAAACTCGCCGCGGTGGCTCAGTGGCTAAGGCGTTGCGCTGCTTAGCACACAGACGCGGGTTAGATTCCCAGCCGCGATGGCCGCTTTTCTGGTGGACGCGAAAAGCGAAAACGCCCGTGTGTACGAGATTTCGGCGGACGTTAAAGATCCCCAGGTGGTCAAAATTAATCCGGAGCCCTCCACTACGCGCGCCTCATCGTTTGCGTTGCGTCGGCGCGTTAAACCCTGCAATAAATAAATAAATAAATAAATAAATAAATAAATAAATAAATAAATAAATAAATAAATAAATAAATAAATAAATAAATAAATAAATAAATAAATAAATAAATAAATAAATAAATAAATAAATAAAACAACACTTTCGATAAATGCTTTCACCCTTCTGCGCATCTGGAAGCACTGCGAGAACTATAGCAATTGCCAGCACAGAGCAACAGTGCGTGATTTCGTAGTCGCTGCGGATGCAGCTTCCGTTTCTGTTTCGCTTTTGTGGCTTTCTTTTTAAAGTGGCTATGAAATGCGTTCTGTTCTGCAACTTAAGGAAAGCCGGAAAATAGCCGCTACACCGCTGTAATGGTGTCATTCAGCGGTCGAAGAACGCCGAGACCGCGAAGGAGAGAAAAATATTTTAAGCAAATTTCTAAGTTATCTGATGAGGAGAGAGCAGTAATTTTTGGCTGAGGCACTTTGCGACCCCTAATCTAAGTACAGGATGTGTTGGTTGACTACTTTCTGCAACCATTTAGAAAAAAGTTGAAAAAAGTGTTGCAGGGTCGCTTTAGTTTGGCCAAGGCAAAGTATTTGCACAAAGAAACATTCATTATGACTTGGTTTTATGCCGCCTTGATAAGGGAACGAAAAACGAGCACAAAAAGATTAACAGAAAAAAACAGGCCTGCTTTTTTTCTTCGAACCCGTTTGAACCGTTTGAACCGGTTCGAACCGGTTCGAACCGGAACGGAATGGTGCTTTGGAACTGAACCCGAACCGAACCCGAAAGGCTTGAACCCGAACCCGAACCGAACCCGAAAAAAGTCCGGTTCGACACCCTGGCCTGATGTGCCACACTTTTGCCATGCAAAAAAAAAAAAAAGAAAGCCATTTATTGAAGGCCCTACACACAAAAAATGTGGTTGATCCTTCTTTCATAGGGAACGGTAAAACACGAATGTGAAGTCGAATGCATGATCGTTGCCGGCATTCGCCGAAATTTCTTTGTTGGCTGCCCGGATATGTCACACGAGCGCAATGTGGTGAAGCCGAACACAGAAAACATGAAGAACACTTTTATTGGAAGGGAAGCTTCCAGGCCCATTTGGAGGGAGGGATTCTGGGGCAGGATAGGGGTTATGTGGGAGTTGAAAACAGCAAGTTGAATTGGCTCCTCCAACAAATTTGTGCCTTTAATTAGAGGCACAAAGTTGAATTTGCGCCTCCAATTGAAGCATGAATGCATACATATTCATGCTGGAATATAAGCCAAGCGCTGTTCTAATGGAGAGGTTCTAATGGAGAAGACTCAGCTTTTAAGTGCTAATGCACTTCTTAAGCGACCCTGAACCTGCGTCCACCGGCGATGTCCGCGCACATGGAGATGGGCGCGCGCAGCCTGGCCGCTGACATGGCACATACCCACGTGGGGGATTGGCCAGGAATCTCCTCGTCTTCCTTGGCAACGGGGGGAGATGGGCGAGCGCTGCCTGGCCGCTGACATGGCACATACCCACATGGGGGATTGGCCAAGAATCGGGCGTGAGAAGGGCTAATGCACCTGCTTAAAGGAGTACTGACACGAAATTTCAAAGCTGAGATCCGCTCTAGCAATCAAGTACAACGACAACACAAATAGGTGTCTGTGAATAAATGCATCTTTCTTTCTTTGTAGTTGTGTGTGTGTGTGTGTGATCTCTTTTTCGCGAACATTACCGAACCGCGCAAATTCAACTCGTGCATTCGCACTTTCACATTCTTCCCCTCGGGGAAATGCGGGGAATCCTATTGGCCACTCGTGCAAGTCCATTGTTCATGGAGAATTGTGCTGTGGGTGTGAGGGTAGGGATTACCTGAAGTGTACATACATTCGTTTCGCTGCTAGCGCTACAGGAATCAGATCGGGGAGGGGGGAAGGTGGGCGTTGGTCAACAGCGGTTCTTTAATGCATACCTGCATATCTGCCAGCGTTTGTTTGTCGTGCGCAAGCGTGTTATGACATCAGGAGACACCCGTTAATTCTGTATTGACTACACCGTACCTGTCTCAAGCGAGCACACACACGGGCGGAGATGGCCGCACCCGCAGACGGCAGGCTCGTATTCCCACGGCGTGAGGCGGTACAGAGGCGACGGCAGCGCGGGGCCTACGGTTATCTGGGTTACTTCGGACGACCAGCAAACCAGGTTTACGAGATAAGAATCGCGTGCGTTACGGACGAGAGGCCTGCGTTATGGGCCCTGCGTGAATTAGCGGGCCTGTTTGCCCTGGACGTTATGAAGAACGAGGGCCCCGAAATACCGGCCTTGGGATGGCGCACGTATACTACTGCCAGCTGTCACGCAAACAGTTGGGTAGCCGTGCGCGCTTGAAGCACGTCCGACGGTTTACTGTTCAATAACAACGAAGCACTATAATCATCAGAAGCAATTTTTTCCGACAGATTGGGGAGAGGAGAGAAGATTTAGCAGGTGTGCTTCATTTTTACGGTTTTATGTTTTTGTTCTTTGGAGGGGGGGGGGGGGGGGAGTGTTAGGGCATGTTTTGGCACAAACATTTATTGCATAGTCCTGATCAAAAAAAAAAAAAAACAATGCGTTCAATGCGTACGTTCATTTTATTCCTTGTCTTCTTTTTTATGCCACAAAAAGGGCACTGTGTAGTATTTATGTGCGCCGCCTTCTTAGCAAGTCCTTGTCACATGGCTTTTTCTGAGAAAAGGCCCGATCTACTTAACCTTCTTCTAGTTTACAAACAAAACCATGGGATATTCCCCCATCTCAATACAACTGAAAGCTCTAAATCGGGCTGTATAATGCTATATTTATCTCGTATGCTTCCATATTTGCCCATGAAAAGAAATTTGATTTTACTTATCCTCGTCTTCATTTTTGTGTCGACCTGCATCCCAACACTTAAATGACCTTAAAACATCAAGTCGGTCTTCAAGAGTTGATGTCTGAAAAAAATGCAGCGGCCATTCGCTGCAAGCTTAACGGCTGAATCGTTCGTGGTCCGTGGGCCTGCAACAAAACACCTTTAGACATCTCATCACACACAAAAAGAGGAAAACAAGAATCGCGCGGATTCAGGTGGCAGGGCGTCATTGCAATCAAAACATGCTCCACTGGGAAATTACTTTCGCCGCGATCCCACCTGCAACAACCTACATTGCCGACACCTTTCTCCGTCAGATGACACCATCAACGAGAATACGTATCTGTACGAAACACGTATGCACATTACCTGGCCCGAGGTTGATTCGCCGACAGCGCGTACGGGGCGGGAAGATGGCAGCTGACGATGTTGCGGCGCTACTGAGCCTAACTCTCGTAGTCGGTACGCCCTTACCTCAACAATTTCCCCAACGAGAGCGCTCTGAAAGTCACACCGTTTGGATTGCTCCAGGCGTGTAGTGGGGCGCCGGAACCATGTATAATGTAACTATGTTATAGTAACATGGCTTCTCAAATTCAGAAGTGTCCCAAATCAACAGTGCTTGCTCGAAATGCTGAGCACTCCACAGGTGTAGAACAGCATAGGCGCTGTCTTTCCTCGTTTCAATCTGAATTCATTAACACTATCAAAGAAGTAATGTGCATCTCCTCCGCCCAAACCTCATACCGGCTACGAGGAATCCTTGCGAGTGTACGTTTTATTTTCGTCAGGACTGCTTACTTACGCATACGGTAGATGGCTACCCGTACCCAAACTCACGCATGGATGATCACGTCGACACGCGTACGGCGATTCATACGCAGCCGCGCCCTCGATCCCCCCGCGAGATTCGATCAGTCTGTTGAACTTGACTCCACGAGGGCCGTCAGAAGCCTCGAAATTCAAATCAAACAAACCTTCGCGCTTACTCATGCCCGAGCGCCGAAGCAGGAAAGCACGGCTGAGATATTATGAAACGGGCGAGCCCGAAATTAGCAGCTCAGGAATTGGGCTTCCCGAGGCGCAGCTAGCTGTACGCCCACCCATTCGTCTTCAGGCGCCTGCCAGAGAATTATGCGGGCGGATCGGCGGCAGCCTCACATTTGCGGAGCGAGCGTGTATGCAGGAGCCGTTTTTTTTTTTTTTTGTTTTTTTTTAACGACGTTTGGCTCCCGACCAGCGGAAGGGATCCTATCTCTGGCGCCTTCATACCGGTGCGATATGAAATGAGAGATGTGGGATGCCGCGCGGCAACCGAAAATTAGAACCCACTCATAACGTATGCAGTCTGCTATACATACTCTTGACCGCGTCTAGGGGTGTTCTTTTTTGTCCGAGACTCCGATGAACCTAAAGCTGCCGGTAGAAATTGTATACGTATACATACGCGGGCGCCCTAAATTGAGATCGGCATGGTGTTCGAACGGTTATTACGTCGCCCTCCTTTCTAAACAGATAACTATATATGCTGTTGTGAGCTACGTGCGGGTGAGATTGTAATCCCGCAGCACCCAGCGGGGCCCCAGGCCGCTTGGTGTCAGCAATCGACGCAGAAGCACCGCTGCGACGAACGCTATTTCGTCACTCGGGGGCGCTACAACTGTAATCAGGACACGTTGTCACTTTATATTTGTGAGTGCACACGTACGCTAAATTGAGACCATGCGAGAAAGCTTGCAAAGCGACGGTAATAATTCACATAAACGAAAAAATATCAGCTTGATGTTTTTGAGATGGCTTCATTATCGCAGTAAATTACAGGCACGAAGGTACATACAGCTGCGCTCTACAATATGTGGTTTAATGTTATAGCCCTGAAAAAAATGTCTTATTTGTGCCTAGAAACTGCGGTATACCTTGGTACTAACTGGAACCCAAGAAAGGCAAGAAAAACTGACATTTTTATTTAAGTTTGTTTTTATTTAAAATCTCATTTTACAGGGCGTGCCCTTGCGGGTACGTCCGATCATTACGTGTTACATTCCCTGGCAGCATCAGGGGCGTTTCCTTCAGATGTACGTACGCATTTTAAGGCAACTTAGAGTCCCGCGCGCGTAAAACTGCGATAATGTTATTGCTATTTAGATACCACCGGCCGAGCTATGTGCTTTGGGTAGCCCGCAGGCTACAGCCGGCATTCCACGAAGGTCCATAAATTATCTAAACGCCGCCAGCAAGCCTGACGTGCATGTCGATAACGTGAGGTGCTTCCATTCACACTGTATGTTAATTTTCTTGCGATCGCAGAGACATAGAAGGCTCCGAGGGCGGACCCACCGCAGTGTCAAAGATAGGGTCAAAACAGCTGCCTTTGGTCCCGAGGAAAGATAGGCCAAGCCGTAGACGGAAGGCATCGAATGGCTAGACACGTTTTTAGGCGCTTCGAGTGATAAGCCCGGCAAGGTCATTGTCCAGTTCTTTGATGTAGAGCGGCTCTGTAGTGTAAACGCAGGCCACACCACAGCTTTCTATATAAAGTTCGCAGTGAAAGCAAAAACAACCTAAAGAAACACGCAGAGCTTTCAAGAACAGTCGTCATGGGTAACGGCCGGGCGCTCGCCGTAAAGAGAGGCCCGTCCCACCGCCGCATCGCTGGCTCTGTCGCAGGGCACCACGGCCACCAAAGCCCACCGCAGAGGCGAAACTGCGGCGCTTTTGCGAACGCTCGCCTGGAGCGTAAACTTTAACGGCTTCCGGCTAGGTCGACGTTTACGCGTCGCGTGTTGCTTTTGGAAGCGAGAAATCCACTTCGCGTCCCTTGAAAAGGTGCGCTCCTTTACGCAGCCGCAGTGACACGCGTGAATTTTGTGAGGTGATTTGGTCATCGCGACGTCTAAATTTCAACGCGACAGAACTCTCGCGTCGTCCTCGCTTTCTGCATTGAGGAAGTCCGAAATAAAACAGACCGAAGCACGACTTCACTGATCACATGTTCATGGAGAAATGCCGACTGCACCGCGTTCTGGCCGGAAATGAGGCCGTTATTTATTTATTTATTTATTTATTTATATACCTTAAGGGCCCAATAGGGCATTACATAAGGGGGGTGACATACAGCAGTAATAACAACAACAAATTGCTTCAAAAAATGCAGGGTACAGAAATATAATCAGTCAGAATTCCAAAAAAATACAGAATAGACCGCAACAAATATTCACAGAGCAAACACATTGCGAAAGCAGTACTTTTTACACAAGCAAGAGATTACAATGACTAAAATTGGTTATCGGTTTCAAGAAAAGCAAGTAACGCAGTTTGGAAAGTTGATTGCAGAGAGTGTGCGACAACGCTAGCAGGTAGTGAATTCCACTCATTTATTGACAAAGCAAGAGGGGAAAATTGGTGTTTCTTTGTGCGAGAAAATACTGGTTCTATCTTATGATCATGGTCGATACGCATAGAAGTGTACGAAGCCGGGTGAATGAAAGTGCGACGAAACGGAGAATCAGTGTGGTATAACCTGTGGAAGAAAGATAAACGGGAAAATGTTCTGCGCATGGCAAGTGGGGAAAGATCCAAAGTTTGCTTAATGGCTGACACACTTTCATAACGGGAATAGCATGACGAGATGAACCGTGCGGCTTTGTTTTGAACCGATTCAAGCATCTCGGTAAGGACTGCTGTGTGCGGGTGCCATACTATTGCAGCATATTCTAGGGTTGGCCGGATTACTGCGTTATATGCGTGAAGTTTGGTGTCTTTGTTCGCGAGTTTCAAACGACGTTTAAGAAGGCCGAGCTTTCTTAATGCTTTCCCGGTTATATATTCTACATGGCTAGTCCAAGATAAATCGAAATGAAAAAGAATGCCTAAATACTTTATGGATGGAACAGTCTGAATTACTATGTTGTTTATGGCATACACGTTAGGCGAAGGATCTGCAACAGATGAGAAACGGACATGCTTGGTTTTGCTAACATTAATTTCCATTTGCCATATACGGCACCATTCCGATAATTTTGTCAGGTCTGACTGCAAGATGGTTATGTCGTTAGGTTTAGAGATGGGTTTGTAGATGACGACGTCGTCGGCAAACAGACGCAGTGAAGAGTTAATGTTGGACCCGATATCATTAATGTACACTAGGAACAATAAAGGCCCGAGCACGGACCCCTGAGGTACTCCAGACTTGACGGGTCTGGGACTAGAGATGACGTTGTTCAGTTTGACTGACTGAATTCTGTTATTAAGGAAGCCCTTGATCCACTGGGTTGTTTTATCATCTAGATGTAGATTGCAGATTTTAGCCATTAACCGTTTGTGTTGCACGCGATCGAATGCCTTGGAAAAGTCGATAAAAATCGCGTCGGTGTAGCGAGAGTTATTCATAGAATCGTGCAGGTCCGTTAGCAATTCAAACAGTTGGGTGTCACAAGAACGGTTAGTACGGAAGCCATGTTGGTTGTCTATTAGCAGGTTGTTTGTATTCAGGTGGGAAATTATGTGCGTAAACAGAATATACTCTAGTATTTTGCATGGAATAGAAGTGAGCGAGATAGGTCGGTAGTTATTAGCTGAAGATTTTAGACCAGATTTAAATATAGGTTTTACAAATGCCGATTTCCAATCATCTGGGACGCAACCCGTGTCAAGAGACTGCTGGAATATTAGTTTCAGTAAGTACGCTGATTTTTGAGAGGTTAATTTCAGTAGTTTAGCACTCCATCAGGCCCTGGAGTAGTCTTGTATTCAAGTCGCTCAATCGCTCGTGTTACACCATTTTCAGTAATGACAATAGGGGAAAAGGGAACGTGGATGAAAGTCTCTGGTAATGCTTGTGTGTCTATTGGAAGCTCATCGGAAAATATGGAGGCAAACTGATTGCTGAATATTTCTACAGTGTCCTCTGGCGACAAAGAATAGCCAAGGTCGTCGTCCAGCAAAGTCGGGTCGTTAGAGTCTTTTGGGTTAACTACGCGCCAGAATTTTTTAGGGTCAGTTTTCAGGAGGTTAGGTAATGTGTGATTAAAATATTTATGTTTGGCATCTTTGATGATGGCTTCGCTTTCCCTAGATACATTCTTATAGTTATGCCAATCTTCTGATGCATTTGTGCGTGACGCCTTTCTAAACGCACGCTTCTTTTTATTCAAACTTCTTTTAACATCCTGCGTGAACCATGGGTCGTTTGTCTCTGATCTGATGGTCATTCTTGGAACACAGCTATGTTCGATTTGTTTTAAGAAGTCTCGAAATTCAATCCAGTTTTCATTTGCTGCATGATTTTCAAGATTGGCTTCGAAACGGGGTGTAAAGTCTGCCAGCATACGATTCATTTTTTCAACATTTGCACGTGCGTAATTCAGTAACGGTTTGGTTGACATGATTTTATCGCAGCGTGGTAGAGATAGGGAGCAATGTACGACGCGGTGGTCGCTGATTTCTTCCAGAACATGGGTAACCGCATTATCAGGGTGATTAGTAAGTATTAGGTCTAATATGTTCTTTCCGCGCGTAGGTTCCGTCACAAGCTGTGACATGTGATGCTCGTGCGTTAGGTGCATAAAATTCAGGCTTTCTTGGCGATGGCTCGTGCAGCTAACAGAGGAGGCAGACCAGTCTATACCAGGGTAATTAAAGTCCCCACCAAGAATAACAACGGAGTTGGGGTACTTGTTTAGAACATGCTGAAGGGAATCGTTTAAAAGTTCAACCAGGCGGCAGGACGACAGACGGCAGGACGGCAGGACGACAGACAGGCAGACAGACGAGACAAGACAAGACAATGTCAAACAAGGCAAGCCCAGACAGACAGACAGACAGACAGACAGACAGACAGACAGACAGACAGACAGACAGACAGACAGACAGACAGACAGACAGACAGACAATTCAAGACAAGACACGAGGCGCATGCAGACGTCAACAGAATCTCGATTCATAGAAACCAGCGTGCAAATTGCGGGCTAGCAGCCTCACCATGCACCGTTTACGCACGCCCGGGGCGACAGGCCGTTGAAAGGATGCCCTCGCGGCACAGCCCGCGTAGAGGCGTACACGACCCGCGCCAAGCCTAAACCGGAGTGTTGCATTCATGAAACCAGCGCCGAACCGCGAACATGACAAGCAGGAAGCCAGACAGGCAGGCCACAAGTCTCCACCAGGCGTCTCTGGATTATGAGCAATGCAATCGAGGAAGGACTCGGGAGAAATGTCAAGAAAGACTCTTAGGAACCTCTCCGGTGGCTTTTGATTAGCGTTTCAAGTCGCCTGCAGGATGACGCACCGAATCCATCACTGTTCCCCCGATGAGATCACCGATGCCGACTTGTGTGGTCCCAGGACGGCTCGCCTGAAGTGTGGCGTATAGACTTTGTGCGATCACGTTGGGCCACATCTAGCGCAGTGTGAGCGAGCGGGGCCTTCCTATAGCGTGTAATTGATTATGCGGCTTAGCCCGATCGACTGCCGTGCGTGCTCACGCGCGTGCACCGCGTTTCCACGCGTACCCGTACGTATTTTGTCGCTGTGGGGCAGTGCCGGGAGGTCCATTTCTCACGCAGCAACGCGTTTGGGGACACGGGTAATTTAGCGCTTCTCATCCTTTTTTATATCTGTATTTATTGCTGGTTGTACCGTGACATTGAATGTAAGGCCCGTTATTAGTGCTGTTATTTATCTGGGGTGGTAAGCGAGGTAGTTATCGTATTACTGCGTGGCGGGGCGTTCTAACGTGATGTTGGGTTGGCGAACGAGGGATGTGCCTTGATTGCTTTGACCTTTACGAGGACATTCTTGATACCGAGCCTCAGTGCCGAAAGCCGGGGCATATGTTGGAAGCTCTACCGAAAAACGGTTGTGAGACAGCGGGAAATATGCGCACATATAGAAGGACGATGTTTTAGAGCGAAATCTCTACTATCCAATGTCTCGCAAGTCATTAATCGCGTCGCAATGATCTTGAGCCGGCGGGGCGGAAGGTTGGGAGGTGTGATGTCACGCCCCTGATCCACCTCGGAAAGGCGTCACAGCTTAGCTCGCTCGGAGACTTGCCGTAGTAGTAGTACAGTTGAACCTCGTTATAACGAAGTAGGATCGGGACAGCAAATTCGTTCGTTATAACCGATATTCGTTGTAACAGCAGAGGTAAAAACCGGCTATAACGGATCGACAATCTGGCTCGCGCAAAAATACTTGTTACAAAAATGCATTTTTAAGGCTTCGAACCCATTATAAACAAGGTAACCCTTACCTTTCCCTCTGTGGCGTTTCGATCTCAATTAACCGGAATATGAGTATGTGAAATTACAACAGAACCAAATTCACTTGACAAAACAGGCCTGCGTCCTTATTTATCTGGTGAAGGATGTTGAAGGATTATTTATCTGGTGACTACTCATAGCACTGAGCAGGATGAAGCTTTCTAGTGTCCATGAACAAAATGACCTTTATACTTCTGCAGTTTTGGACTACGGGGTTGATTCCAAGTAGCTTCTCAGCCTCGTTGTCAAACATTCGTTGTATCCGACATCGTGGGCGGCTCTTACGGTTTTAGCTTCTTTATAAAAGGATAAATGTCATTGAAATAAAGCGTGACCAACCAGTTTGTATTTAGTTTGTTATAGCTGATAATTCGCTATATCAGTGTTCGTTATAATGAGCATAACCTGTAGCAGTAGTAGTAGTAGTAGTAGTACTAGTAGAAGTACAAGTAGTAGTTGTTGTAATACTAGTAGTAGTGTAGTAGCAGTAGTAGCAGTGTCAGCAGTAGTAGTAGTAGTAGTACTAGTAGAAGTACAAGTAGTAGTAGTTGTAATACTAGTAGTAGTGTAGTAGCAGTAGTAGCAGTGTCAGCAGTAGTATTAGCAGTCGCAATAGTGAGCAATAGCAGTAGTTGTAGTAGTAACAGTAGTAGTAACGTAGTAGTAGTAACACTATTAGTAGTAGTAGTGACAGTGTAGTAGTAGTAGTAATAGTAACAGTAGTAGTAACGGTAGTAGTAGTTCTAGTAGTAGGAGTAATATCACTAACAAAAAATTGCCCGCATTTCCCCGAGGGGAAGAATGTGAAAGTGCGAATGCACGAGTTGAATTTGCGCGGTTCGGTAATGTTCGCGAAAGAGAGATCACACACACACACACACACACACACACACACACACACACACAACTACAAAGAAAGAAAGATGCATTTATTCACAGACACCTATTTGTGTTGTCGTTGTACTTGATTGCTAGAGCGGATCTCAGCTTTGAAATTTCGTGTCAGTACTCCTTTAAGCGGGTGCATAAGCCCTTCTCACGCCCGATTCCTGGCCAATCCCCCCCGTGGGTATGTGCCATGTCAGCGGCCAGGCAGCGCGCGCCCATCTCCCCCCGTTGCCAAGGAAGACGAGGAGATTCCTGGCCAATCCCCCACGTGGGTATGCTATGCGGACATCGCCAATTGATTGCTAGAGCGGATCTCAGCTTTGAAATTTCGTGTCAGTACTCCTTTAAGCGGGTGCATAAGCCCTTCTCACGCCCGATTCCTGGCCAATCCCCCCCGTGGGTATGTGCCATGTCAGCGGCCAGGCAGCGCGCGCCCATCTCCCCCCGTTGCCAAGGAAGACGAGGAGATTCCTGGCCAATCCCCCACGTGGGTATGCTATGCGGACATCGCCAATTGATTGCTAGAGCGGATCTCAGCTTTGAAATTTCGTGTCAGTACTCCTTTAAGCGGGTGCATTAGCCCTTCTCACGCCCGATTCCTGGCCAATCCCCCACGTGGGTATGTGCCATGTCAGCGGCCAGGCAGCGCGCGCCCATCTCCCCCCGTTGCCAAGGAAGACGAGGAGATTCCTGGCCAATTCCCCACGTGGGTATGCTATGCGGACATCGCCGGTGGACGCAGGTTCAGGGTCGCTTAAGAAGTGCATCGCACTTAATAGTAGTAGTATTAATAGTAGTAGTACTTGCTGTAGTAGGAGTAGTAATAACGTCAAATCTCGTTACTATGAACCCCACATTAACGAATTCCTCAAATTTGCGAATATTTTCAAAATCCTCCGTCAGATTGCCTGTACTTTCAACGTAAAGATATTTCATAACTACGAATTTCAATATACTGCAGTGGATATTTCAGAATAACGCATGTAATTTATTTTCTCCTATATATTCGAGGAACGACAGTATTATGAATTCGGGTAAAGTACCAGCACAGCAGCTCTCGCGTGAAACAGAAACCGCCGTTTCTGTGTGTGTTCCCCCAAGTGCAGTTGCTATCATCATCACCATGTTTAATGCCAATTGCTAGCGCCACCACAAAGCCTAGCCAGCCTAGCCGTCTTTGCCCCTTCTCTCTCTCGTTGCTTTGGGCGTCGCTCAGTGACCAATTGGTGGGTCAGTCGCTTTTCACGTTCCACGTGTGCGGGCAGGTATTTCTTAGTTGTAAGGGATCTTGCTGCGAAGTTTGTGCGAGATCCAACGACGATTGCAGCTATCGACGGAGCCAAGAAGAAGCGAAGGCACTCATTGTCTGGTCGCCAACGAAGACGACTCTAGGTCACGGAACACAGAAGAAGATTCAATAGTGTTGAACATTGATGTTTTAGTGCACATGAACAAAGTCCACAGTTTTATCGCTCGGTGCAATGATGCACCCGATCAGGTATTGCGCAGGGTGAAATCCGTCGTGCGTGCTGCAATCGCCAGAAGAAAATAACTAATTTCTTCAGATAAAGCGGTATTGAAGTGAGTCCAATATCTTTGCTTATCTGCACACGCGTCTACTGCCAAGGTACGTCATTTTCATTCCCAGGTATGAACACTGTTTTATAACGGCAAGTTCTTCATTACAACAATATTTCAAAATAACGAAGGATTTTGGGCGGTCCCGCGTGATTCGTTATATCGGGATTTCACTAGTAACAATAGTAGTAGTATTAGTAGTAGTAGTACTAGTATTAGTTGGCACCACCTACAGGGTAGTGGTAGTAAGTAGTAGTAGTAGTAGTAGTAGTAGTAGTAGTAGTAGTAGTAGTAGTAGTAGTAGTAGTAGTAGTAGTAGTAGTAGTTGTTGTTGTTGTTGTAGTATCAGTAGGCCCCAAGTGCTCGGTACTAGGAGTAGTAGTGGTGGCACTACTACGGTGCTACTACGGTGCTACTACTACTCCTTAGTAGTGGTGGCACTACTAAGGAGTGCTTGCTTGTAGGGTTTAACGCGGCAACGCAACGCAGGCGATGAGGCGCGCTGTAGTGCAGGGCTCCGGATTAATTTTGACCACCTGGGGATCTTTAACATGCGCCGAAATCTCGTACACATGGGAGTTTTTGCTTTCATCAGAAAATCGGCCGCCGCGGCCGGGAATCGAACCCGCCACCTCGTGCTCAGCAACGTGACTAGGAGTGGTTTTAACGGCTGCTTTGCCGGCGTTTGGTCGCTCAGTCTCTCCATGGATGGCGCGTTTGCTGGACAGTCTGTGCTTGCGCTCCAGCGCAGGAGACAGGCTTAATGCAATCATCCAGTATCCTGACATTCGTGAAACACTTGGCATAGTCTGCAAAACCAAGCCGAACAGACCTTTCGCTCATGACAACTAGGTTTACAATCAATCAATCAATCAATCAATCAATCAATCAATCAATCAATCAATCAATCAATCAATCAATCAATCAATCAATCAATCAATCAATTTTGTTAGTTTATGAAAATCACACATGGGGTATATATTATACAAAAAAGGTGCAAAGGTCAGAAGTTGTTGCGGGGCCTCCTTTTCCTGACCAACATTTTTTCTGTTAGGATAACAGCAAACAACCAAGCAAAGTAGCAAAAAATGTACCCCTAATTGACGCGTAAAGTACTGTGCGTATGGCAAACATCCACCTGGATGCTTGTTAGCGTCCCGAGGACGCTAACAAGCTAGCACAGGTCCGACTCACTCCGCGCTAACTTCAGTGTGTTATGCACTGTGTTGTACACCACACCGAAAAACCATGAAGAAAAAAAATGGACCGCGAGCTTCATGTCGCCCTGCACCAACATTGAAGACAAATCGTTTGCCGTGCAAATAACAACGGCGACGACGAGGAAGGAGTCAAGCGCGTGTCTTTGTCTTCTTTCACGAGTCCTTATCATTATGATCGTAAGCACTCGTTCTGCATACGACTGCCACAAAAGCCGCTGTCCACAAAGCGTGTCATCTGGCCCGTACGCTTTCTTAACGCTGCAGTACTGTTCCAAGCGTTTAACCAAACGCAGCGAGCGCACATACCCGTTAGGTCAGTCTGTAAGCTTTTTCAGCAGCCGATGCCGGGTAACGGTGTTTCGGGAACGTTGGCTGCTATGTATACACACCTACATAAGTGCCCCACAGCGTGAAGAAGCCCAGCCTTTTCCTCCTGGAAGAGAGATCTCAACGAACGACAAATTCAGTCGTCGTGAGCTAACGGTTCCGACCAAAGCCGGGGCAGTGAAGCCGAGCTCGCGAACAGCCTCAGAAGACAAAACAGAATAAAATTTAGCTAACACCGGCACTCCCGACGTATGCGCAGGCGTCGACCTCCCAGCGGCTTCCGAGAACAAAGGGGGCTGCCTTGCGTGTTTTCCGAGGCGACGTTGCCGGGACAAATATGGGTCAAGCGTGTGCTGGTGCCGCGAAAGACGACGCGCTGTGGCGGCTCTCCCCCAAAGACGCCGCCACGCAGTTACGCGTTCCATTGCCATGGTCATCTTGTTTGCATTCCAATGCGAGGAGGATGGCGGGAGGTTCGAAGTGTGTCAACCAAGTGGGCGCCGTTTATTACCTGGAACCGATTGCGAGCGCTGCGATGTAGAGAACGCTAAAGTGGTCTCCTGGCGAGCGAAACTTCTTTTCTTAACGTGAAAGGATGTGGGGCGTGTCGTTAACTGAACGCGTTGTCGCACAGCTGAGAAGACCGAATTCTCAGGGTTGATAACCCAGTTGATAATGTAAGACCTGTGCTACCAATGTGATTCCGCTTCTGTGGCAGACTTGCCCGCACGAACTAAATTAACTCAACCTCGCCCTCCCCCTCCCTTCCCTTGTCGCCACTGCATACTCCAGTTTACTTTCGTCACACAGCTAAAAATAAACAGCAACGTCTGCTTTTAAATGCAGAGCATTTCAGTAACTCACGATGTCACCCGCGTTGACGTCCGTAGTCCGCACCGCACCCCTCCCTACTATATAAAAAAAATAATACTATCCGGCGCCCCGTTTCGATCCCTCGACCCTGCGGGCGGAACGCAATGTACATGGTGCTCTACCCACTGCGCCACAAAGCCGACACAGAATGGGACGCTACGGACGCGCCTTATATCGTTGACTCATTCAAATTACTGCTGACGAGCGCTCTCTCGTCAGCAGTTGCCACAAGTGCAACAACATTAACGTAACGCAAACTACTTAACGTCGTGCGCCCCCGAAAATGCTCTGCATTTGATCGTGCCCCTCGCGAGGGGGATGTTTCACTGCGTCTTCTCTCGGTCGCGGGACCCGTGGCGCCATCTGGCGGAGGCGCGGCACAACTCGTAGCACTTTCTTTGAAAAAGCGCCTCGAAAGCGCAGCAAATATGAAATAGGGATGACGCGCTTTCGAGGCAATCCGCCGACGCGGCTGCTTTGTGTACAGACTCGGCGGCGAGCGTCCCGGGATTCTGGTGCCGACCGAACCATTTTTTTTTCTTACTAATTAACACTGCGGCGCTAAAGCACTAAAAGGTCGATAAGTGAAGCAACAACGTAGTTTTAAACTTGTCGCTCACAGTTTACATGCATTTGCAGTCTCCTTGTTCAGCTCGACCGTGCACTCGAGTGAACAGTCCATGCCGCCAACAAAAGCGAATTCCCCTAATGATACCTACCTGCATGCCATTTGACTTAAATGTTTAATTTGCAGTGTGGTTCTGCGCATGGCAGAACGTCACAGAGTAAGCCACTTGTTAAGCGGAATGGTAGACACCACTATTTAGCGACGTTTCTATGTTGGCTGCGAGAAATGGTAAGTTGAGTGTTTGTGGTGAATCTGAACCACGCAATTGCAATTGAGTGCCCGGGGTTCTGACTTTGGAGTTCTGACGGGGTTCGGACTTTGGCGTAAAAATTCGCATTAGCATGCGTACGATAAAACGTAATTGGGGCAGACTTCCTCGCTTTCTAGCGAGGAGGATATGGGGAAATTTATTCCTTCGTTGCACTGCAGCCGAACTCGGAATGGGGCGCTTCAGTTTCACCTTTGCCAACCCACTTCCTCGTAGTACAAATGAAGAGCTTTTTTAGAAATTAATCAAGTCCACATGACCAGAATTGCAGAAACAAGCAAAAATATGCCACAGCGCCTAAATGCAACGCTGTCAAAGCTAACTTCCTATCGCTGACATGTAGAACATATACCGTAAAAGCTCTGAAAATGTCGCATTTAGGCACACCCTGTCACATATTTTTGCTTGATTCCGCCATTCTATTCAGGTGGACTTGACTCATTTTGAAAAATAAAAGCTCCTCAAACATACAATAAGAGAAAGAAACATTTACCTCTCCTTACACCCCTGTGTAGCGCTTTTTATCTGAACCTGTGTCCCTCTTACAAAACCGCTATCACCAGAGGTTGACCAGTTCTTCACAATAAAAAGGTGCATTGTCATTGCAACTGACTCCTTGTAGGGTACAATCCTATTAATCTAGTCATGCCTTACAAGTACTCTCTACAGATCTGCCTTTGTCACAGCGTAATTTGAAATTATGGAGGATAGTCAGCTGCCCCAAAAAGAGAATGCAGACACTGGTAAAAGTAATAGCTTTATTGGTAAAAGTAATAGCTTTATTAATTGAAAGGGGGCCCGAGAGAACACTACGATAAAAAGCTTCGCACGTTAAAACGTTGCGTGGACGATCACAGAGACGAAAAGGAAATCCTCGAGGAGCTCCGGACTCTTTCTAAAATTTGTCTTCATCCAAACCAGCCTTTCTGGTCGTTTAGCATTAGGAGGGCACTGTTCTAAGCGGCGACCTGCAAAGTAAATTAAACATCGCACCTAGCGATCGAGATTCGAGTTGCGGACAAAGCGTCATTTGCGGACGAGGCCGCGCGAACCCGAGACCGCTGAGGCAGCAAATTTGAGACGTCGGCACTTGCCCCAATGCAGCGCTATCCCAGGCTTTCAGAAGTGGTCCACGTCAGGTCTCGTGTCCACACAGCCATTGTCATCCTCCTCCTAGCGAGCTGGACACACTCGACCCCCTACCAAACCTTCAAGAAACAGACGGCGCGAACGGTCATTTACACTGCCACAGGCTAGGTTGGTGTTAGCCCGTCTTCGTCTGAGATGTTAGTGAAGCATAAGTGTCCTTGAGGTTGTGTCCAAATGTAGTATATATATTTAGACACTGACATATATGCATATGCGTCTTCTTTCCGAAACGTTGGAACCGTACTGAAGCCGCGATTTTGCCCAAAGCTTTTTGATTGCCCACCATATTATAAGTTTCAGCGTTCTTATGTACGTGTGGATGTGTCACGCACACACGCACACACAAGGCTTAAGAAGAAAATTTAAATTGGTTTGCAAACATACAAACGTGGCACTCTAACCGCGAGGAAAAGAACGGGAGACGCAGGTAGTATACCTTGGCACAAGAGCTAACCAGCGGAACTGCTATCGTCGTCAAGCAGTCCTCGATTCCACCTCCTTCGAGGCCAAGGAACGCCCACATCTTGTCTTTTGAGACATGTTACTATTGCCAGTTGAGCGACCCTCTCCGAGCCTTGGAACGAGATCAGGAAATCGACCGAGACACCCGTTAGGCGACTTCTCCCGTGTATTACAGATGCACGTCACACAAGCGCGACGGTAGAAGACTGCTGGTTTAAGCCTTTTCTCGCTGCTGTGCTACATGCGCATAGCCATCCGAACGACAAGTGGGCTTCGGAATGCACCTTCTACCAAAGCTGATCGCAGAGAGAGGTTGAAGGAGCCCGCGTCTCTGACCATTTCAAATACAGTAATAAAGTGGTCTCCATAACAGTCTCGTATAACCCTCATTCTGTTACGGGCCCCAATCGAAGGCAATGGCAGGTGCAGCAGACGTCCTCTGTGGCAGAGGCGAAGAAGAGGTCTTCCAGCTGCATACTCCTGGACAGCGGCGGAAGAGGCCCCAACTGCCCCAAGTGCGTGATCCGGGCATCGCGAAATCGAAGTAAAAGCGGGGGAAGGCGTTCGGCTCTCTTAACCGGGGGCCACCGGATATACGGTACGCCCTTGGACAACTGCTGCTGCTGCTCGTCGCAGAGAGAGAGATTGAGAGAGGGAGGTCGGACGTTCTTGCACCTGCTCTGCTTGTTCGCGTGCTAAGCCTTTCCAAAGGCCCGGCCTGATACGTCCCTCGGAGCACAAAGGCCCGGCGGTGGCTATTAGGCAGGCTGGTCGCTGCTGCTGGAGCTGAGGACTCGCCGAGACAGGTCCGCAGTGATTGCCACCGCCTGACGACGGCTCGCGTGCTCGCTTTGTCTCTCCTCATGAGTCCCAGGATTCGGTGTTACGGTTGCCCCTTTGTTTTCGCGCTGCTGGCGCTCCCCGTCTCGTTGCACGGGCGGAGTTCGTGGCGAGATGTCACGTTGCGGACGAGGCTTATGAACGCACTCAATTGGAGGTGCGGAGACAATGAACGAGCCGTGTAGGTATGCGACGGCTGAGCTGCTGTGGCGGAACACGTTTGTTGAGATCCGACGCGCCCTGTAATTACCCTTAGCATTGGAGGGTGAGGGAACACTGGAGAGGGTGGGATGAAGCAACACGGGAGGGCGGATCAGGAAGATGGTTGGGTTAAGTAAGTGCGGGTACTTTCGTCTTTGCAAGCGGCACCGGATTATCGGGGAGATGACCGCTTCATTCTCCTACTGCGCCCCCCCACCCCTCAAAAAAAAAAAAAAAAAAACGGAGCGAAAAATATTTTGTCAACGCATTCCCATGGAACTACGCACTTATATCTACATAGCCTAAACCCCCAAGAATATGCAGCCCGTTCATAAACACGGTTGCCGACAAGCACGCATCGGAATTCTTCGCAAGATGCTTCGAGGTAAGCCCCGAGACATCCGCTACTTCGACGCAGCCAAATATGACAGTAAACGAGCCTTCGCGGTTGCCGCCGTAGACCACCAGGGAATTGAACTCACTTTCGGAACAAAAAGAGACTCCACAATTGCAGAAGAAATCGCAACAGCCCTAGGAGCCACTAAAGCTCAAGACCTCGTCACCAATATTACAGATTCTCAAGCTGCATGTCGTCATTACACCACCGGTCGCATTGATGCCTTAGCCATCTGCATCCTGCAATCCACCGCCCCCCCCTCACATCCCCCTCCTCGACCTTTACAATCTTTGGACCCCGAGACATAAGTCTCTGGAGGTGAATCAGGCGGCTCGGCTGCTACCCGGGCGCATATCTACCGGGCGTTCCCGTCCAACACTCCGCTGTCACCATCAGAAGACTACCATTCTGTGCCTCAAAGGTGCAAAGATAGCCTTCAATACTTCCGCCTCGAACACCGCATCTTACCCCGCCCCACGACAATTTGACTGAGAAAGAAGCCATACCCTACCGCCGCCTTCAAACCAACCCATATCCGCACGGCAGCCTCCTCCACGTCATTTAGCACACTTCCTACTCCGCCAGATGCAAGTACTGTTCCCAACCGTACATACTCTACCCCATGATCTGGGCGGACTCCCACACCCCCCGCTTCCCCCCCCCCCCCCCCCCCCCCATCTCCTCCTTCAACCATGAGCAGTGGGAAGGCATGCTAGCCAGCCCGGACCCCGGCAATCAGCTTCGGCTGCTGGAAAGGGTCCGCCAGGCAGCGACCGCCCAGGGACTTCTCAACTAAGCCCCCCCATCGACATGGGTCCAGAGTTTTGGAGAAAATATTCTTTATTCCTCCCCCAGTTCTTCCACAAAATGGCAATCGTGGACATGAACATTGCAAATTTGCGGGGGAAGATGCAAGTTCAACTGTAGTCCCAGTTTTATGCATTTATATGAAAGAGGGAGACAAAAAAAAAATCCATTTTCTTCATTTTTCCCACAAGAAGGTCCTAAGCCTTTTGGTCATATCTGCAGATATCCTTGAAAAGTTGGCGAGCAATAGGCTATGTAGTGTCGTCTTAACATACATATTTCACCCCAAAAACAATTTCGAAGTTCTACACCCTATTATCATGCCCAGTCATACATTGTCTAGCACAAATATGCACGCTGGCCACAAGCGAGCCTCAGAGGAGGAGTAAGATGAAAGGAAACACTGGTTTAGACGATTTCAGTTGCAGTGGCGATCTAGCTGTCATAATTAGGCTGTTCAGCAAATTTCTCAGCATTTTTCCAACTTGGTTTTTGTCATATAATAATTGACGGCTCGAGAGACGTAAATACGCTTATGAGTGAGAACTTCCCCTTCCATGTATGGTGTGGCATCGCAAGGCGTTGCACTGTAGCAACAAAATCATGACCTAGACAAATTCTAATCTACACACCCGACCCCACAGCAGCAAAAGTATATAAAAAACAGAGCCCGAGCTTCGAGTTTCAATTAACAATCCTCTACCGTAATCAACGGTACACAGTACATACGCGGGATTACAGTCATCGCGAACAGTGTAAAACAACAATACACCAAATTCTGTTCTCGAAGTAGACGTAGATAATTACTATGTACAGTGTCACTGAACCTTTCGATGTTTACATATGACTATAAAAATATTTATCGGTAGCTTTCGTTTATCAATTTCATGAGCAGGCTGATATCGACGTTCTAGTCGCAATCGAGAGTCTTCCGCCTAATTGCTTAACTCGGGTCGATTCCCTAATATGCTCATCGGCGTCCGAAGGGCGGTACCTCTGCATTCCTGGCTGTGATGGGTTCTCGCAAGGAGCCCAAAAGCCCCGGTTCTAGTACCATTATTCTTTATTTTTTCCTTGTGCATGCGGGCTAACATCTCCCGCGGCAACCAACGCGCATCAACGACCCTCGGTCAATGATTGGAACGACCTATAGTCTCACCGCCGATTCAGGTTCCGCCCGAAGGGTAATAACGTTAGGTGGCTGCGGTGAAGTGTTTCCGGCGCAATAATTAGACGTCGGCGACTAATAATTTGTCGGATAATAAATATGGCAGAACCATGATGCACCGTGAGTTTATGAGCCGCTTCGCCCTTTCGTCACAAAAGCATAATAGAACCTACGCAATTTCTTTGTGTATTACGTTTTTTCTACGCTTACAAGGTAACTGCTAAATGCGGCTTGCCTTGTCAGAAACTTCATGAGCACGCACGTAAGGTAGGTGTCGGTGGTCACATTAATGAATGCGGCACAAACTAAGAAAGGGAGTACGCCTGTGACGTTGGCTGTGGGCAACTTTCTATACGGGCTGTCTTAACTAGAACGACCTCGGAGTGTTCCCAGGGGGAAGATTGTTTGTGCGGCAAATGTACTGAGGGTGGAGCTGCGTCGACATTGCTACATGATGCAACAACGTGGCCGAAGTTAAGGGTTTTCCTCGTGCTTAGCACTCACAAAGTGACTAAAATCTCATTAAGTTTCTCGCTTAGTAAGTGTCAAGGGCAAGCACCGTCACATGTTCGGTTTGTTGCTATGAAGGGCATTCCTGCAATCAGCTTTCATTCGGTTCTTTTCTTCTCTTTTTTTTGAGATAGTGGGGCGGCCGGCATATAACGTGAAACTTATATGCTTTTCACACTTCACAAGCTCACTACTCAACCATTCAGTACTTCCTTTGAAGATTGTTTTCCTCTGACACAACGCATTGTTTGAGCCGGAGCAGTTCACATATTCAAACGAAGCAAAAGAGCGAAAGAATAAGCTTCTCGGAAGCCTTAGATGTCTCCTCAAACGCGAAAACCAACGGCCATCATCGCCGGCAATACGAATGGTACCAAAATGGCCGCTACTGTAAAGAAAAAAAAACACCATAACAATACACTTAGGCTTCTGTCAGATCTGAACTCAGGTCTCCAGTGCAGGCTCTCAGTGGGTCGTTCGTGCACCCTGCAGAATGGCAGGTGAACGTGATGGCACGTGAGTACAACGGGTACATTGTCATGAGTCAAGGACAATCCCCGCAACGACGCCGACGGATATCAAGGAAGGAAGTAGAGGAGAAGGAAAAAGAGATCCAGGTGGGAGCGGAAGAAGACATCGGGCTTCTGAAGAGCGAAGCCTGGGGTGACGCTACCCAGGGCACCGACGTCGCCACACAAGCCTGGACGGGTGCGGGCCGACGACGCTTCGGCTCCGGTCTCCCGACGCTGCGCCAACCCACGCCTTGGCGGCTCCAGCGGCGACGGGCGCGTGCATTCGGGAAGCGGCATTGCACCGTCGTCCTACGACACGACGGTCCCCACAACGGCGACGCCGACACAAGACCACGAGGGCAACGTTCAAGGAATCGAGTCGCACATTACGACGACAACACAGAGTTATTACCTACCACGGCAAACTTCACGAACCGGGTCGCACGTACGTCGGTAGCATAACATCGCTACGAGAGCAAGGGGGCAACAGGAATTCAAGAAGAACTACGGCGAGATTTGCCCTGCTTAGTAGTATTTATTGGGACCATATGACGGGGAAGAGAGAATGTAGGCGCGGACTTTATGAGTAGAGTAGCTGCCTAAGCAAAGGTGTACTCACTATTTAGTGGTTAGGGTATCGAACGGGTTAAATGTAGCATAGACTTTGTGTGTTTATTATCAATGGACATTGAACTCTCTTAGTGTGGTTATCAACGGGCATTGAACTGTGACTTTAAACTGCGTGACGAACTGTGTAGGTGAGCTGTGAACGTTAGAGTAGAGTGTACTTGGACTTTCTGGGGCTGCAAGACAGCATCTGTGAGAGAAGACTGGACTCCCCTTGTGCTGAGAAGAGGCAGTGCTTCGTCAGGATCCATTGAGTGGGCATTTCCCATGCAGCGAGTGCGCCGTTTTTTGGGAAAAAACGCTTTTAAAGGGGGGAGGTAATGTCATGAGCAATCCCCCAAAGAGATCAACTTCCCGAAGAAGCCTAGCAGAAGAAGAGGAGGAAAAAGGAGACATGGAGAATGTGATGGGAAACCCCCTCAAGGAGGGGACTGGAAGAAGGAAAAGAAGAGAGGCGCGTGGACAGAGGAGAGCGAGGAATGGCGACGCCTGCACGGAAGCTCTAGGCACCGAACCTGGAAAGGCGTCTTTCTGGCCTCCTGAGCGCGGCAACGATCCTGAGCGCAACAACGCACCCTTGGCGGCTTCAGAGACGACCACCAGCGTGGCGACCTGGCTTGAACGCTCGGGCTGCGCACCTGAAACAAGGTCCCGACGGCACCCGGGGCTACGCACCCTGGTCTCTGGCAGCGTGTCCGGCAAGCCTCTCAAGTGGTCATCGACTACGGGACCGTAGTGACTACAGCTGCAACCAGCAACGGGCATCAAGTGGAAAGTGAGCTGAAGTTAACTGTGTATAGTGCTTGCGCCCCGAACGTCTTATGCTACTGCAGTGAGGAGCGCTGTGATGTCTGGAGTCATGCGCGTTATTTTCGTTGTATATTAAACGTCTTGTTTTTTCTGCGTCCAGTTTGCCCAGCTAATTGACGTGACATACATGCGGAGCAGTCCTTTGACTGTGGGGAAGCTGCAGCGTGCATTGTGGCCAGCCTGCTTGTCGGTGTAAGTCGCGTCACAAGACGATGAAATGAAAACGGAGTAAGAGATGCAAACATGATATAGCTCTAAAGAATTCTTTGGTAATCTCTAGGCGCTCGCTTTCAAACCTCCCCAGCAGAATTACGTGCCCGAGGATTATTTCTCTTACTTAATGCATACGCCCATTTGTTCCAAAATAATAGTCAAAGGGCAAGTGCAAAAGGTCAAAATAACAGTAACTTAGCGCGTGAGAAATTCGCAGAACAAATGAACCCAAGAAATCCGCCAGTCGCGAATAGAAGGTGTTATAATTCCCTGCTGAATGGCGTGCCTGTCGAATGGTAAACTAGTCGCGTACAAATTTCAATCTTCACAGTGTACGTTTTAGCTGTTGTTGAATAACGTTTATTGGAGTCGAAAAAAAAAACAAGAAAGGAAAGAATGGTGGGTGGCATCTTTCTAAAAATAAAATACCCGAATGCTCTGTTCACAAAATATTCCCATAGAAATACCTTGCACGTGTAAAAAAATCACGTCCTCACCAAACAAATTCCTCAGGTCAAGCAAGAAAATACCCATTAAAATTTTTCCAACGAAGGGGACTTTTAAATAGATTACGCGGTTATGTAATCGCTCTCGAAAAACAGATTATACGCCAAATAATAAGCCGCACTTAAAAGCAACCCCACATAGTAGGCCCAACCTAAAAACGTGAAGATAGGATCGAATTTCGATACCCCGCTTGGATACGACGCAAGGTAAAAACAGGAAATTATCCGACACAATATTTTTTAGGCCTACAGCTAGGAGCCGCTAAGCGAAAGAGCCCAAAGACAGAAGTGGGGAGGGAGGTTATTTATTTGCAGGCGAAAGGGAAAGTTAAGCGACCACGCTTGTGCAACGAGCACGCAGTCAATTTTCTCAACAGCCGTAATTTTTCCCCATTGTAAAATGATCCGCCTGCTTTCGTAAATCGACGCGCTCATCTCTCTAAAGTAATGTCGGTACAAGAGTTCGGACAGCGCTGGGAGGGGCGGCGCTTTCACGACGGCCGTATGTCTTGACCGGTTCCGTCGGCGTGTATAATACCCCTGATGGGGTTTCCGTGGCGGTTACTTTTTTTTAAGTTTGGGTTTCTTTTTAATGTTTGTATCTTTAGATGAATGCGCGTGCTTGATTCAATTTACTCCCAAGTCAAGCTTAGCCAGCGCGACGGAAACGTTACGATGACAAGTGGCTCGGCGCTTCGAGAGCGGCAATGATCGAAGCTCTTTTTCACTGCCCGGAAATGCTGCGCTAAAACATGGTGTGGCGCAGCTGTTTAGACGCGCGATACTTCATGTAGTGCGTCCTGTCCCATGAAGCTTCTGCTACGGCTTGGAGAGGGCGACATCTGTCAACTATATTAAGAAAAAATTTAGGAAAAGTATGTGTCGCTTCATGGACTAGGACACGTGAAGTGCCGGCTGGGGTATTCGAGGCCCCTTACCTTCATCAAAAATTCTGCCGTAATGAACCTAGTCAATGATAGTGCATCAAATGTGATACATCGGCTACAGCTGAACATATCACCTGGACGTGCCCCAATAATCAGAGACTTCAAGACGACCTTCTACTTCCTCTGGGACCACTCAGGCCTCCTGAGCACCGAGAACAGTTTGACCCCGTCATTTGTTGTCGATCCAGATGGGCCGAACGACATCGTGCCTAGACCATACGTTTACTTCAACCTGTCCTCTATACCTCCAAAAACGATTTCCGCCGCAGGACGTGACCCTACAAACAAATGGCAACAAACGTTTTAAACCAGTAAAGCAGTAATTAACATTGCCACGTGTCCAAGAAGTTGTTGCAACGACTGCTTGTTCAAACAACTTGGTTACAACGACGACAACAAAGTTGTTCACCCAACCAATAAGTCGATTCAATAATGTATTGAAACCTGCTTATTATTCCGAACACATTTTTTCCTATTAACGCCACACCCGACTCAGCACCGTAACTTCATGTTACTCCCGGAAGGTGGCCGCGGCGTCGAACTGTTAGCTCCACGCAAAACGTAAAAACACGGCATGCTTCAATCTCACCAAGACCTATCTGTCCTCTTTCTGTCCATGCGTTGTAGTAGCTAGGGAAGTGAATTAAGTAACCGCCGGCTACTTCTTGTCTTGCACTGCACACTCTCACTCACTCATACTCCGCCCACTTGGCTGCGTAGCCACGCGAAATAATTTAGTCTGCGCAAACGTGCACCGCTACTGAAGTCAAGCCGTGCGGCCTCATCAATACTCATCACGCAGGAGGGACTACAACGTGCCTACAAATTAGTAATAGGGCACGACATGTTGTCGTACACTCTAAGAAAAAAGGTGGTCAAAAGAGAGTCCCCGGCGCCGCGACTACCTTTAACGCTTGGTGAGTCAAAAGGGAGTCACAGAACATAGTCATAATTTTGGCGACTCTTCTTTGACTCGGGTTGGGGCGCAACTTTGCGGGAGAGGGGAACAGATACGAGGAGCATAGAAAACAAAAAAAAAAGATGACACTCTGATTGGTCGCCGCAGATGTGACGTCAGGCGTTTCCCGCGAGCAGGCGAGCAGGCGCCGCGGAGTGGAAATTTTTGAACTGCCGGCGTGCTCCGCCGGGAGGGGCGTTCTTTGTGTTGTGGCCGTTAGGGTGGTTTTCGTAACTACGTGGTCTCGCTGGTCAGTGTCGCGACAATTTTACAGTGCTTTTGCCGTGCTCCACGTGAGGACAGCGTCCATGATATGGGAAGATATACGGACGGAGCTGCGGCAACACAGAAACTGCATCTGATAGAGGTAAGTGAAGTATTCACCGCGGCGAGAGATTTTCCCTCGTGAAAATACTTCGTGCACTCTGCGAATAACGCTCAATTGTGTAATATGCTGCTTGAATACTATGCGGACAGTCGTGGCAGAAGCGTCTAACCGCATGTCTGCGTGAGTGGCAGGTTTTTCGACGGCCTCAGTATGCGAACAGGGCAGCATGACCGTTGGCGCTAGCCGCCGCCGATGGCTCACCGCCGACGAAACGGCGACCTTGAACACGATGGCCGCTCCACGGTCTAGGCGCAGTAAAAGTTTGTTTTACTTCTTCTGGCGCTTTTATTTGACCCTGAACACGGAACGCTGAGTGCGCTTTGATGAATTTGGCTCAGGCTGACAGAGGGGCGAAATGACAACATGAAAAGAAACGAGTAGGTGTTCGACAGCGGCTTATTTCGGCGCCGAGTAGCAGTCACTTCGTACAAATGCGGGACGCGTATGTATTGGTAGAATATAATTTTGCGGTAACAGTAATGAACAATTCAAATACGAACCGCGGAGCGCACGGCCGAAGATCCCGGTGCCGTCACCTGGCAGCGGCCGAGGAAAACGTACAGACATGCGTAGTTGAGATGTCGGGAGCGAGGCTGCGTGTCCCACTGCGATATGTTGCTGTCTGCTCGCTCGCATGTTTGCTTTGTCGC
Organism: Haemaphysalis longicornis; assembly: GCF_048455015.1. NCBI lineage: Eukaryota > Metazoa > Arthropoda > Arachnida > Ixodida > Ixodidae > Haemaphysalis > Haemaphysalis longicornis. The sequence goes on from NW_027526321.1 coordinate 247,709, forward strand.
CATGCCGCCAGAGCGCTGACAACAATTGTTAGTGATCCGGCGCGAGATTGTATGGTATCTACGGCCACTGTGTGCTCGGCTCACAGGAGCGCCTGCTCCCCCTGTGTGCTGGCGTCACATTGCCGACATAGCTTTGCATGTAGGGTGCAGTAACTTGAGCAAATAACGATGGACACCTGGGTCGCGCCCAAACCATGCTCAGTACTGCCCGCTCCGCAGATTTTACTAGCACTAATGGGCCTGCCCTCCTCCCCTCCCCCAGCTTTCACTCTCACTACAATGTTTGTGAAGGTGAACTAGTGTTAAATAAGTTCCCTTTGATAACGGTTGAAGGTGTATCAACTGTTCCATTGCAGTGGCCATCAACCAAAGGAAACGCCGGGTACCTCGAGGAAGCTTGATTGATTGAAGGGTTTAACGCACCAACGCAACGCAGGCAATGAGGAACGCTGTAGTGGAGGGTTCCGGGTTAATTTTGACCATCTGGGGATCTTTAACGTGCGCCGAAATCCTGTATACTCGGACCTCGAGGAAGCTGGCGTAGCTTTGTGGTTAAATGGTACGGCGAGGCATAGTGAAATGCGGTTTTTATTTTTCAGGTTATCATGTCTGAATACCGCGTCGGTAAGCTTACGGTGGCTGGTGCTAGAGGAATATAGGAGGTGCGCAGAACGCTTTTAATGCTACTCCAGCGCAGAGATGTGCTCGTTATGAGACCATTTCTATGTTTTGCTCGCAAGCCTGGTCTCGCCTGCTCCAGCAACGCGTAGATGTTTTGTTTTTTGTATAAACATGAAATTGCGCACCATCCTGCTGCAGCTTGCGCACCGTAAGCGTTTTGTTCATAGGCCGCCAGTCTAACGAAAGGTATATTAGCATTGTGTGGGCTTTGGAGTGAACTATTATTATGCGTTAGGGTGGCGCAGGAGCGTTTGCAAGACCACATTCGGGAGCATAAGGCGGGGAATATCCTCCTTAACAAGCACACGTACGTGGAAATCAGGCACAAGGAAGCAGGCAAGGAAATTTGTGGGCACGCCATGTCCGGCTATACCTAAGTATACTGAGCGTTATCTTGCAGTAGATGACAATTCCTTTGTAGTACTATAGCTCCACACCGCTTTTGACTCTATTATTGTCTGCTTCACGGCGAATTGCAAATTCGGCCGCTTCGCGCTAGCTGAGCCGTCAAATAAACGTTTCTAGCGCTAGCGAGCACAACTACACTTCGGAAAAAAAGTCTATAAAGCGCGAGCGGTACAAACTCAAAGAACGAAAAAAAAAAAAACCTGGTGGACAGGCCACGATAATTTTAATCATGGGGGTGCGACAACTCGCCTTAGACGGCGCAGGTGCGTCACGATAGAGAGGGAGAGCGAGAAGGAGGGAAGGAGCCGCCAACTGCCGATGAGCGGCCGGGATAAATGTGCCGGCAGTATTTCTCTTTCGCCTTGAGGAAAAGCCAACTAGGGGGGGGGGCATTCCTGCGTCATTTGCCGTTCGATATAGCGGGTTTCGCTTGTATTTTCATACGATATAGACGTAATTTTTGCTATATGTTTCACTGCAATTATACTGTTACCGGAAGGAGTTCGACATACTGGATAAATCGATGCAAATGGTTTCCATCAGTTGGGTTCGGCTGTGCAACTTTAGTTTGTTCTCTTTACAGATGCAAAAGGTGTCAGCGCTGCTGCTTGGTTGCCCTATTTGGCGAAGGAAAGAGAGGATGACATCTTCACGATAGTGGTGAGAACAGTGAGCTTAATTTGCGAATTAGATGGCAACATTAGCAAAGGGTGGCTTGAGTTGCCCTCGGCATTAAAAATATTAGGGTGTACCCAATCTTAAACTAAAAGAAATGATTACATGTAAGAGACAGCAGCTGGGAAAAAATTGTTGCTCTTTAAAAGGCTGGCTGACGTGTTTAGGCTTAACGTTCATGGTTACTTTGACCAGAGGTAGCGAAATAGCCCTGACCCTGTACTTTTTTTGCTTTCCTAAAGGTGAAGTGCACTCAAAATTTCGGTTTCTTGATAACCTCAATTTTGTAACTTACCATAAAGAGAAGCCTTAAGGGGAGCTCCAGACCCTGGGAAGGAACCAGTGTGTTTAAGATATCAGCCAGCAAAGTCAAGCTTTCGAAAGATCCACAGTGGGGTAGTTGCTAGTGTTTTTTAACATCTTGAAGTAGCACAGACTAGATACAGACATGTGAAGTCGAAAATGGACAAACAGCGCTTTGTAAATGGTTCGGCGCAACATGGTATTTACTGTGTAACTTGTCCTCATGTAATGTGTGAGTGCGTGACCTAAGCACCTATTCCAGGAAAAAAAATTTACTTCCACAATATGTGCCCTCCAAAAACGTCTTGCTGTGTTAGCTGTGTACACACACAGCCATGGGATAAAGCTGAACATAGCAAAAGTGCGAGAAGAATGCAAATGCAGTGGGTGAAGCAGGGCATTTTCTGAAGCAGGACATTTGCTAAATGGGTTATTCGTGAACAAAGAAGCAACGAATGTAGATGGAAGGGTCGGCGGTAGCTCAGCGCTTTTTCGGTCTCTTCGGTTATTGTGGTCTTATCACCAAGCGTTAGTGGCATTTGTGGCATTTGTTTGTTGTGCTCAGCCAGAAAAATAAAAATTGACCTTGTGGCTCTGAGCACCCTTCACCGATTGTGAACAAAAAAACAGGCACGAGCGGCTGCAGTCGCGATTGCTTGAGATAATGCCTTGAGCATACTGGGGTAGTAAAGAAACGAGTAGAAAAAGAGTAGTGCCTCAAAGAGACAAGCCGGGAGATAGCGCAATGTTAAAGGAAAGGCTGTGGCTAGCGTTCCGTCCGGACGGAACGATATACAAGTGCTAAAATTCCATCCAGACGGAGAGCGCTATCCTTCTGTCCAGACGGAATACAACTGAGAGCTTAGCGTTCTGTCCAGATGGAGCCGGCATACAATTTGTACAGTTCCGTCCAGGCGAAAGTAAAACCGGCTGAGTAGACGCGACCTCGAGTATTCATATTTGGTGTAGGGGTTGCGCCTCGGATAATGGCACGATCGTACCAGGTTGGATTACCCCCGGACATTTTTTTTTTGCGTGGTTGGGCCAGCGTTTTGTAACAGCTAACTTAGCGCCCAATTTACAATTGATGTGGTGAGAGCGGTCGGTCTTCACTTTGTACTCAACAGTACTCAACAGAGCCAAGGCCGGCGTAGCCATCGCTAGATACGCCCGATCTCCTGTAATTATTACCAGTGATTAATTAACAGTGATTCAGGCTACTCAGTGAGTGGAAGCGGTTTGGCCGGTTGGTTAAAGATAAAAAAGACTGCTCTCAACGCGAGTTATGTTTCCTCTGGACAGAACTTTAGTGACAGTTGCCATTCCGTCTGGACGGAACGCGAAGAGAAAAGTGTCGAGTTCCGTCCAGACGGAAAGGGTCACTAAAGTTCCGTCCTAAGGAAACACAACCCGCGTTGAGAGCAGTCTTTTTTTTATTTTCACCCAACCTGCCAAATCGCTTCCGCTCACTGACTAGACTGAGTCACTGTTAATTATTACGCGAAGAGAAAAGTGTCGAGTTCCGTGCAGACGGTAAGGCAGCTGCCACTAAAGTTCCGTCCAGAGGAAACACAGCTCACGTTGAGAGCAGTCTTTTTTTTTTTCTTCTTACACAACAGGCCAAACCGCTTCCGCTCACTGACTAGCCAGAATCAATGTTTATTATTAGTCATTATTAGTAATCACAGATGATCGTACTAACTCTATCTCAATCCGAACGGATCTCCAAGCCGCTACCCGCCACCCGCTTCACAATATTTCAGCGACAGCAGTCGGTATTGATTTTTACCCAACCGGCCAAACCGCTACCACTCACTGAGACTAGCCTGAGTCCCTAGCTGTTAATTAATCACTGGTAATAATTACAGGAGATCGAGCGTAACTAGCGATGGCTACGTCGGCCTTGGCTCTGTTGAGTACGAAATTTAAACCGACTTGGCGCAAAGTTAGCTGTTACAAGACGCTGGCACAACCATGCAAAAAAAAAAAGCAGGATCCAGGAGAATCTAACCCGGCACGATTGCGCCAATATCCGAGGCGCAACCACTACACCCAATATGAATACTCAAGATGGCGTCTAATCAGCCGGTTTTGCTTTCGTCTGGACGGAACTGTACAAATTTCACGCCGGCTCCGTCTGGACGGAACGCTACGCTCTCAGTTGTATTCCGTCTGGACGGAACGCTAGCCACAGCCTAAAGGAAAATGTGGCAAAAAAGCGGCATGAAAGGTGGGAAGTATGCAGGTTTTTTAACCGCAATAGGGGTGTCAGGTTGCGAGTCGTGCATCACATGAAGCTAGCTGCGTGTACTTGTGCGTTATACAACCGGTGTATTTAATGCGTAGGTTCCAGGGGCAGGTTGCTGCGACCCCAATGATTAATCATATGAAGGGGGTCTTCGCATAACCGGAGGGTGTACTATAACTGAGCTTACCCTGTAACTTATCATCGCAGGTATTTTCTTTTTCAGTCCACGTGGCATAGTAAAGACAGTCAGAGTAATTATTTATACATATTGATGACTGTTCACATAAAGAACTTTTTTTACAGCAAATAATTTCAGCATTATTTGTCTTTTTTTTTACAGGACCGAAATACTGCATCCTCGTACCCGACTCTGCTGTACACGGGGAGCAGCCCACTCGGGTCCGACTCAATTAAGATGGTGTGCGAACATGTATCCGTTAACGTCTTTGACTTCACGTCAGGAATCGCTCTTGTATGTGCCATGTACTGGGCATACAACCTGCAGTACGTGAAGTCTGCAAAGCAGACCTTTACAGTTTCGGAGGAACTGATGGTGGTGCAAACGGGCGCATGCTTGAGCATCTTAATGCCGGCGACAAAGGTAGTCACTACCTTGAGAGCTCGTGCAGGGAAAGCCAGGGAATAAATACATTGTCCAGCGACAGCAGATCAACTGGTGGGTGTTGGAACATATAGCCTCCGAGTAAATTTCTGTGTTCCAAAATGAACAAAATATTCTCAGGAAAATTATAACAATCATCAATTCATAATTCTTTAACACCCTTTTTTAATGTTCATTTGCATTGCGTATGAGTGGTCAAAGTGGCCTTATTATAAAGCCGAACCTAGTTATATGCATTAACGGCCGCGGCGGCCGCTTTTCTGATGGAGGCGAAAAGCAAAAACGCCCGTGTGTACGAGATTTCGGCGCACGATAAAGATCCCCAGGTAGTCAAAATTAATCCGGAGCCCTCCACTACGGCGCGCCTCATCGCCTGCGTTGCGTCGGCGCGTTAAACCCTACAATCATCATCATCATCAGCTGTATGCATTAAATAGGAATGTGTTCAAGATTACAATTTTATTAAGCAATAACACTCTCCCGAACTCTGTTTTGTGTATTTTATTGTCCTGTTTTCAATTTGCGAGTTGTATTGTTCTAGAATTTTTTCACTTCAGTTGTCTAAAGTGACATTTTCAAATATTTGTTATCATGTGGTTTTAAAAAAAATTTGTTTTCATATTCACTTGACATTTTGTTAAGTTGTGAGCCAGCAGCTGATGGCTGATCACTGTTCTATGGTTGTGTTTTGTATATGTGAGCTCAAGTGTTGCTTGACCCGTTGAATGTTACAATTTGTTATTTGAGACACGAATATTGTCTAAGGTGATAAGTTTGAATCTTGTATTTTTCACGTTTCTTCTATTCATGTATATGTTGTCTAAGACAAACTCGTGATTTTTATTTCTTGTAACATTTTTGCTATAAATGTGGTTTTAAGAAAATTTGTGTTTTCATATTTACTTATCATTTTGTTAAGTTATTGAGCGAGCAGCTGGTGGCTGATCACTGTTGTAGGGTTGTGTTTTGTATATGTGAACTCAGTGTTGCTTGTCCCGTTCGATGTAACAAGTTTTTGTTATGTGAGACACAAATGTTGTCTAAGGTGATAATTTTGAATCTTGTATTTCTCACGTTTCTTATAGTCGACTATATGTTGTCTAAGACAAAAACTCGTCATTTTTATTTTGTATCAATTTTTTCTAGTCATTGAGCCAATGCATAATTTAAAATTTAAAACGGTTGTAGGCTTTATTTCAATAAAATAGTTGTGTTGGTACTTTGCATTGATGTTTCTTGCATGTATGCATGGCTGTCCTTATAGGGTCATAATAGTATCTGTATGGTATTTTTTACCCTATCGACTCTGAAGGGATTCTGTTTGCTCGAGTCGGAAAATAGTCGACTGGACTTTTTCTTTGCAGATTTTCAGTGTCGGTGACGGTGCTGCAGAGTCCTGCATGCCCTATCTCAGGGGTCACGGGATTCCCTTTCAGCAGGTCAGGGCGACTTGGCTGGGTTCATGTAGTAGCCAAAGTAGCCAAGCGGGCTCTCTGTAGCCAAACGGAGAGTCTGAGTGACTACTTTTACTAGTCGCAAAGTAGTCATGAAGACTCCCTTCGTGTGAAAATTAGGAGTCGAGGTGACTTCCCTTACAGAGTCCTGCATACGCTTTTTTGACTCGGTCTAACAGAGTCACAAGACTCTTTTCCAAACAGAGTCAGGACGACTCTCATTGCTGGGCCATAACGTAGTCAAGCAGACTCTTTTTGTTTACTATTTCGGAGTCACCGTGACTAATTATCAGGAGTCCTGCAGACTCACTTTTGACTCTTCGTCACGACTCCCTCCCTAAGAGTCCCAGGACTCTGCTTGAAAGAGAGTCTGGTGACCCTCCCCATAAGAGTCCAAAGGTAGTCAATTCTGTAGCAAGCCAATGACTCTGTAAAATGAGTCAATACTGACTACCATTTTTCTTAGAGTGTAGCGTCATGCTTCAACTGCGCTGTATAGATTTTCATGAACATTAGTAACGTATTCCGCGAGATGCGGCGTTGCCCTACTTGCCCCTGACTGGCCGACCTTCTGACGAGCCAAGCCTTTGGCCACAGAGGCGGAGTTTTGATCAGCTGCATGCAATGTGAAAAAGTTGGCTTACGCTTTTGGCTCTTTCTGCAAGGGTTTCGATAACACAAAGTGGGTCGAGTTTTGCTTCAGGTCGATGCACGAGTGAATGCGTTAGGCATTTTCTGCTTTCAGGTCATCGTCGCCACCGTTTACGAACAAACCCACACAAATGGAATTCGTTGGTGGAAGTAGATTTTCCCGAGCGCGTGCGGTATACGCTCTAACCGCTTTCCTTTGGAAGGCTTGTATTTCGCCGGAAGCATTTGTTCGATACCCTACTCTTCCGCAAAGCGACTGAGTCTATTTCGACGTCCTTTTCTTTTGCTAGTATACGGTAGGTCACAGTAGATTGAAACACACTTCACTGCGTTCACCGCACTGTCCTGATTACGCACCGGACAACGCCGCACGAAATTAATCTAGTGCGCTACACAACGCAACACATGCGGCATTTTGCAGTTTGCAGAAAGCATTCGCTTCCTACATGACTGCCGAGGTCGATTGCTTTAGTAAACTTCCGTTATATCGAAGTCCTCGGAACAAGAAAACCGACAGCTTCAATAAAAGCAAAAATTGAAATAATGTGATTCCGTTATATCGTGGGTTGTAGCGAACCAGGCCTATCGTTGCAACAAAACTTTGCAATCGAATTTTTGCTTTAATCGAAGTTTTTCACAGTCCCCACAACAGTGCATAAAAAGTGAATCGTCCCACTTTTAACGAATTGAATTGAATTGAATTGTTGTTTATTATTCCAAACTAATAGTGAATTACTAATAGTGAATTCACTACCCTGTCGTAAGGACTTCGGTATAATGGGAGTATACTGCGCAACGTAAACACCCGCGCATACCCGGCACGGCCCGCGTGTTGGAACTGTGCGCAGACCTTCCGTCCAGTCGTGGAGAGAGAGAACAGAGGGGCGACAGAACGGCGGGGCGCAGAAAAGGAAAAGCCATGAAGAGGCGCCTCTGGCCGTAACGGGACACCACGACTGGAGGGATGGGGCCGCTCGCAGAATTCGGGGAAGCGGGGGAGCGGCCCGGCGCTTGGTGACCGCGAAAGCAGAAATGAAAGAGAACGACTCGGAGGGGCCCACGGACGAGCATCGCTCCCGCGACTGCTCGAATTGGCTCCAACGAGAAGTGCGAATAAACAGTTTAACGAACGAAATATCGAAGTGCTTCTTCTGGGTTGATTCAAAAACCTGCAACGACAGGAGAAGTATTCTCGCACCGCGCGCTTTAGCTGTTTAGGCACGCATAACTGCCTGTTGTCATTACTGTGGTCAATGTCTGTCGCCGGAAACTGCATGCACGCGCTGCTTGAGCTTAACGTATTCCTCCCGTCGGTCATATTGTCATTCACAGCCGCTGTAGCCCGCACCGCAGAAGCTCGCCTCCTCGGTGCGTGACTCTTTTCACCGTTGCCTGCGCTGCCCCAGGCGTCGAACGCTCAAGACGCCGGGGCCACGGAACAAAAATAAGCTAGGAGGTGAAACGAGGCTTCCTAGAGTGACCAGATAACGTTACAAATGCTCGTCGTAGGTTAAGCTAGCGGAATCTGCCGCGGTTGAAGAAACTGCGTAGCCTCCGCTTTCGGTATTGCTCCGTGCATCCACGAAATGAACTGCGGCCCCTATCATTCCGTCCATCAGGTGCCGCTACCCTCTCCTTCGCCGTCGCAGCTAAGAAGCTTTGCAGTCCACCTTGGTTTTCACTGTGACATTGTCTAGTCGCTCTCCCGCGCTTGACGAAATGGGCCGTTTTGCCTCCTATATATTCTTGCTCCGTGGCCGGGGCCACCGAGGCGGTAGCCCAGTCGGCTTCAACGCTGCGCTCTCCCGTGTGGCATCCGTGGCGACCCTTAGGTTTCCACTGCGGCGCCTCCTTTTCACGTGAATCGGTTACGTGTTGGATAGCGAGGTCCCCCACGTGTGGGCGGTGGATGTCAAAAGCGCAAAGCGCACACGTCGTCTCGCAGGTCACCGAAGCGTGTTCCTCGTTTCTATTACCGCGGTTTGCGGTAGCTCGCGCCGGTCGAAGCACTCTGGATGTTCAACACAATAGCAACTGGTCTTTCGAGCGGTTTCTTAGCGTGGGTGAGCGTAAAAACGAGGAATAACGCGCTTATCGGATATGTTATGCATACCCACTCACTACCGCTCTACAGGAGAGCATTAATCGCGTTCGAACCAAATAAGTGAGATCTGGTTACGGCAAAGTTAGTGCTCTCAGTACGGGAAGCAATGTTTTTGTTATCTTATGTGGTGTTTTATGGGTAATAAGGGGGAAAATTAGGAAGAAAGTGCCTGCATCTGGTTTGATATCTATGCAATCTAACGTGACCCGCCATCTTGAAATCGTTAAACACACTCCCACACACAGGGAGGGATGGACGAAAACATACAAACTGGAAAGTTGAACCCGTACTGGATCGGGCATTGGTATGAACTCGGTGCTAACGACATCGCGACTAATACGCTGTACAGAGTCATTAACTCCCAATATATGCTACTATTTTCCAGTTAAAGCGTGTCAGCGTTTCATAAGAAGGAAAAAACATTCCATCAGAACGAAAAAAAGTCAACTGTGTCGAACAAATTACCCAACTGCGCTAAACAATGCTCGATCGGCTTCGCATTGAACGCATCCTGCAAACCTGCACTGAACATTGTTACTTACAATTCAGAGCTAGAGACAGGTCCGCAATCCAGCTCTCTAGTAGTACCGCTCCAATCTACATGGGAGAAAGCTTCATCCGCATGCCGCGCGCGTGCCCGCATGCCCGACACCTCTGCGGCGCTAAATAGAAGAGCGCTCGTGCGAAAGCCGTCCCGATGTTCGATAGAGGAGAAGGAATAACTTTATTTTACACTGGTTAGGAAAGGGTGTCGTTTGCTTGAGGAGGGGAGGTGCCCCTATTCCAGGGCCCCTGTAGCTCTGGCTGCACTCGTGCCCGTCGTACCAGCTGTCGCTGATCTTCCGGGTCCGAGCTGAGCAACGCAGCTTTCCACTGTTCAAGAGTTGGCTTGGGTATTCGGGGTATGTTTGCAATGTCGGGTCAAGCCTACGTAACGTGGTAAATGTAGGCATGCTGAGTTGTTCAAGAATGGCATTTGTTTGAATGGTGAATTGTAGAGTACATGGCGGGGAACAAGGTCGCTTCTTCTCTCATTAAGGATTTGTGCAGAGCAGGGAAGACTTGTTGGGTGAGTCGCTGGTGCTGTCGAATTGTGTTGTATTGCAGCATTATGGGCTCTGGGTAATAGTGCTCCAGTGGCGCGCGGGAGGCATGGGCTCGTGTGATGGCGTTAGCTCGCTGATTGCCACAAAGAGAGTCGTGTCCGGGAGTCCATACTATTGTAACACTTGGGAGGTGTTCTGGCGCCTTGCTGGCAAGAATGCGGTGAGCTATTGAAGAGACCCTGCCCCTTACATAGATCCGGCAGGGAGCCTGGGAGTCGGTGATGGCGCGTACGTGTTTTTGGTCTGACGCGCTGGATACTACGGCAATGGCTATAGCTGCCTCTTCTTCCTCTCTTGGGCTGCTTGTGTTGACGGAGGCCGAAGCTATCTCCTGAAGGTCTGGATCGATGACAGAAATTTCCATCGCTGCCCGATGTGGATACTTGGCTGCGTCCGTTAACCTCGAACCTGGGTGGCTGCCGAATCTGGACTGAATATATTTGACTCTCGTCGATCTTCTCCCTGTATGATGCTCGGGGTGCACGTTCCGAGGTATTGGTGCCACGTTGAGTTTCTCTCTGAGGTCGAGGCGTAAGGTCTCTGTCTTCGCGGTGTGCCCTCCAGCGTTGGTGGAATACCCCAGACGACGGAGTACATGTATGCCGGTAGGAGTGGAACAATAGACCCTCTTCGCACCTATCCCACGAGGAGCGTTTCCGTTAGCGGCGACCTATCGTGGTGCAGTTCCCCACAGCTGCAACACACGACTACGAAAACAAAAAGAACACAAGAGGACCCGCAGATTATAACGGGATGCGCCGCCTCCAATCAACGACCGTTCTGAGACACCGAAAGTGGCGGGTTGCAGCGGCACAGGTCAGCGATCCCCCGGGGGTATCGAATGGTCGAGCGTGCAATTAATGAACTACCGCGCACGACGGCTCGGGTCGCCGCGGCGTGCACATAGAACGCTGTGACGATAACTGCGGACGGGGCTTGGTCGTGCCCAATGCCTCCTGCCTGCGCATCGTTAGGTGTGTCGTTGAGCGCGCGGAGGTTCATACAGAGCGGGCTGGGCCTCTTCTTTTTCGCCGCCCTGAAGGCACCCGGCGCAGTGCGGAGATTACAGCCCTTCTTTTCTGACTGCGTCTGTCCCTTTCTTTGCGGCTGGGCACTGCGAAAACCGGAAGAAGAGAAGCGTGGTGAACTATTCATCGCGCAACTCCCCAGTCCATTCTCCGCCTCCCCATCCTTCATAGATGTATCGTTAGCGCCTGCCAGAGCGGTACATTTGTAGGCTTGGGGTACAGAGCAGTACAGGATTGCGCGTAACTTATCACTTGCGCTTATGCGCAAGCGTAAAAACAATACTATAGTAACCTCATTCTAAAAGCAAACGAGAACTCGAAAGAGATCTGGCGAATAATTAACTCTACCACGAAAAAGCAACAACCTTGTATTAAATTGCCCGATTCAGACATTTTAGGCTGTGACACTTCACGTCTACTTGAGATGTTTAACGAATTTTTCATTAATGTCGGGAACCAGTTTTCATCGAATAATAATGACAAAGAGCATAACCCAATTTTGCCCGCTCCAATTCGAAATAGTTTTGCTTTCGAAGAAATTACAGCGGAGGAAATTATACAAATAACAAAACAGATGCCAGGAAGTAAAGCAGTCGGCCCTGATGAAATTACAGTGCATGTACTAAAAGAGAACATTGATATATTATGCCATCCTTTAAAAAGAATTTTTAACCAATCCTTTATCACAAGAACGTACCCCGAAGCACTTAAAACTGGGAGGGTAACACCAATATTCAAAGCAGATGACCCGAATAACATCACAAATTAGTGTCCCATAACAATATTGTCATGGATAAACATCCTGTTTGAAAAATAATAGCTAAGAGAGTGATAAGTTATATTCAAAAATATAATATTTTGAGCTAAAATCAACACGGGTTTCGCAAAAATTATTCTACAGCAACGGCCGTGCACTCAGTCACAGAAGTAATTTACAATGCGCTTAACAACAATAAATTCGCTTTAGGCATATTTTGAGATATAAAAAAAGTATTTGACTGTAAATCATGAAATTCTCTTCACTAAGTTAGAACACTGGGTTTCGAGGGCCCGCCATAAAATTTTTCAGAAGCTACTTAACTAATCGCCAGCAATTTGTGCAGATAGCTCTAAACAAATCGCCAGTGAAACAAGTAACCAACGGAGTACCGCAGGGCTCTGTTTTAGAACCAATACTCTTTTCCCTATTCATTAATGATTACCCTAACTCCCTGTATGAAGCGCAAGCCGTCTTATATGCAGACGATACCGCTCTCAATATTACACATCTGTCGCTTATTGAAATTCAGTCACTCGAAAATAAAGAACTACAGAATACACCTAAGTAGTTGAATGCGAACAAGCTCTTGTTAAATATAAAAAAAAATTATTTTGTTCTCCTCGAACCGTAAAAAAATGGCCGAAAGCGTGTTCCTTATAAATTGGACGGATAGAAATCGACCAGGTTGACCAGTACAAATATTTGGGAATAACTCTAGACACTTCACTTCATTTGGAACCACATATAGAAGAATTAAGTCGGAAATTAGCTTACGGATGTTACATGCTAATTAATGCAAGAAAACATTTTAATAAAGAAACCTTAAGTATAATCTATCTTAGTGTTTTTTATTGTCACTTAACCTATTGAATAGAGTCATGGGGGTTCACCTATGCATTATATCTAGCCCACATGAACATTCTTCAAAAAAGAGCCTTAAGAATCGTGGCATCAGCTTCAAGGACCCTCCACACCAATTTTTGACGAACTTAACATAATGCCTTTTAACCTAGTTCGTGACTACAAAATGGCCCTTCTCGTTAACAGAGTTCTGACTCTGAATACACCTTACCCGTCATCAGTTTTGTTATTGCCTTTGCGAGATACGCGACATACGTGCCATAATAACCTCAATTTTCCAAAAGTGTATATGGTCGTCGTCTAATATCTTTTATTGGGTCCAAAGTATGGAACCAGTTACTTTTGGATATTAAGTGTGTGCCAAATTTTGCACTGTCGTTAAAGAAATGTCTTTTTCCAAGTGTTATATTTCTCCTAACCCACAGAGTATTATTTGTTTGTAATTCTAAGCTATCCTGTTTTTATTATTGCTTGTTATCTGAGCTACCCGGAAGGGATTATGTACAAACACCATTTTGTAATGGGTCCGCACTAGCCTTGTCGGCTAAGGACCCAGATGCGTCATTCAAAGTTTTGTTATGTATCTTTTTTTTTGGAATAAAGCATATTCTTCTTCTTCTTCCTCTTCTTTTTCTTTTGTTATGCCTTTTGGATCGACACTTGAAATCTGCACTCAAGGTGTCCTTTGTGTTCTAGCCCCCTAAAATAGATACTAAATAGATAAGGCACTTACACAGATCCGGATATTGAATATCTGTCCGTTGCCGGCTGAACCACTCGAGACAACGGCTCATATTTTCGTAAACAGTGACTTCGTTACACAAATTACGCGCGCATAATTTGTGTGATATTGTACAATATTACACAAACTATGTGCGCATAATTTGTGCAATATTACACTGCTGAGTGTAATTCGGAGTAGAAAAAACTGAAATCTGGATTACTTCGGGTACTGGGTGTTTAATTCACCAAATTTCCAAAGAAGTTTTCTTCTTCAATGGCTCGGACGATGCACTACTGCGCGCACAGTAAAGTAAGTCATTTTTCCGTCGAGAGGGGGTTATTTGCTGTTGCAGCGCCTAACTTATACCCCAGTATACACGAACTTCAGTGCCCGTTGAAGCGGTCCGGCAATGTCTAATCAAAGTATTGAATTTAGACAGAGTGGTTGAAAGCTCATATGTTTCCTACATGCATTAGGCATCTACTTTAAAATATTTTTTTTTTCCTTGACGGCTGCTAAGAAGGAACTGCCTGGTAGCCCCTCATGCGCGGAAAAAACGATCGCAACAACAAAGTCTGTAAAGGCTGGTTCACTGCAAACATACCCTTAGTCAGCGAAAACCGACTTCAAACAAAGATAAGTGATTGACTTTATGAAAACCATAGGAGATTTCTGAAAAACTTAAATTTCGGCGGCAAAGTCAACTGGTGTCATTTTTCGTGGACATAACACTAATTTGAATGCGAACAAAAAGAATGTTCAAAAGCCCATCTCGACGCCTAAAATAGGTCTCAGTGTAAAAAATATGAAAAAGAAAAAATCACCGTCAGTTTTCAACTACCGCTGCCGTTCTGTCACGAGTCTAGCTGCGATTGATTGCTTGTCTTTCTGTATTCACAACTTCTACCTTTGTCAATCCTTTTGTGGACACAAAGAGCTTGGTTCTGTTGTTGGACTCAGACAGCGAGTTGATCTCGGCCTCTCTGTATATAGCTCTAAGACACACTGTATGCCTCCAACGTTTGCCGTATAGGCGCAAACATTTGATACATGCACACCTCAAGCCGTCTCATGGGTAGCACAGTTCACACAGACGGTGCTTTGGCTATCATATCAAGCTTAAGAAGAACAAGGCCCTCCACCCAGAGCTGGACCTTAATGTTGCGACAAGAATATAGGTCAAGCGACAATATTACTGCCTTCGCAATTTATTCTCAGTATCTCGTTCGCGTCGTTAAACTTTCCCGCTTATTGTCGGCAACTCAGACATAGCAGTGCAGCCAACCTGCGACGCCTGTAATAAAACACAAGAGCCTCGCCGGGGTGTAGACGAGACAGCGGGGCTCTTAGGGTTTTATTAGAGAAGCCGCCATACAGGACCACATTTAGTCGGGACACTGACTGCCCCCTCCCCCCCCCCCCTTACTCCAATTCCCCTCCAGCAATGACAAAGGTCAAGGCACGGAGTGTAATTAGGATTAATACATACACATTACAACAACAACAACACAAGAACCCCGCTGTGCCTGGGGGCATCGCACAATCGCGTCGGCACGCGACCTCCAGCCCACCGGCGGCCTCCTCGTCGGACCACACTCTCATCGGCATCGAGCTCGACAGGCACTGCGAAAAATGCTCCCATTGTGAGGGGCGCATGCCGGCGATTTTCTCGCTCGTCGCTCCCAGAGCGTGCATGCATTTATATACAGATGGGTATACGACACGAGTTCAAGGCGCGTAAGGGACCCCCGGGCGTTCACGGCGAGGTGATGGCCGCAGCGAAAAGTGATGGTTCGTCGGCTCGTTGTCGTGGATCTGTCCGTCCGCGTTATGGATGTGCATGGGCGAGCCGCCGTGTCAACGACCGCCCGCGCCAGCTGTGCCGCGGGCTGTGCGCGTGTGCGAGCGAATCACCCCGCTTGAGACCCTCGGGGTTTGTGCCTTGAAATATACGCGTACGTGCCGCGCCGCTCCGATTAAAATTTCTCGTGCGTGTACCTACGTGGACGGTAGAGGTGAGCCGGTTATTTGATACATTTTTTTGTCCACGCTAGGCTGTGCCTTTCGCTAATGGTCAAAATTTTTTGAATATTTTTGCTGTATTTCAGGCTAGCTCTACTCCCGGATGTGGGTGAGACATATGCATGGCCATGGGCTGAGGTATATAGGGTGCAAAGGGTGTCAGAGGCACCGGAAGTCATGAGATTAAACAATATATGCATTACAAGTTTTGGTTTTATTCTTCAAGTGCCTTAATTATGTCCGTCTGTCCGTCAGTTTGTGTGCCTGTTCGTCTGTCTGTCTGTCTGTCTGTCTGTCTGTCTGTCTGTCTGTCTGTCTGTCTGTCTGTCTGTCTGTCTGTCTGTCTGTCTGTCTGTCTGTCTGTCTGTCTGTCTGTCTGTCTGTCTGTGCGCACGGGGGTGCACGCAGGAACTGGAATTTTTTTCGTGAAATGAATGACAAGCTCACCCGACAAGGTTAAGCTTCAACTTATGAAAAAATGTTCTTATGCCGTAGGGCAATCTTTCGCGCGCGCGCTCAGACACGCAGACACGCGCACGCACGCACGCACGCACGCACGCACGCACGCACGCACGCACGCACACACACACACACACACACGCACACACACACACACACACACACGCGCGCGCACACACACACACACACACACACACACGCGCACACACACACACGCACACACACACACACACACACACGCGCACGCACACACACACACACACACACACGCGCACGCACACGCACACGCACACGCACACGCACACACACACACACGCGCACGCACACGCACACGCACACGCACACGCACACGCACACGCACACGCACACGCGCACACGCACACGCACACACACACACACACAAAAAGAAGAAAACTAGGTACGCCGACATTTGTAAAGCCTCCCGCGGCCTGCGGAGCGGCGATATGTCTAACCTCTCAATCCCGCAAGCGTGGTAGTACAAATTTCCGCGTCCACATAACGCGGATGCCACAGTGTCCGGCCGTGATTCTTCCACGCACGAGGCTCCGCGGTTCCCTATCGAGACTTGCTTGTACAGAACGCACTAGCCGCGCTCAGAGTCGCATTACACTACTTGGCGCACAATCGTATTCCGTCTCGGGATTCGGGACCGGCGACTGTTTCTTTGAACGCGAGATGGTGGTGGTAAAAACATTTATTATGTATTTTAATGAAAATACATGAGAGGTATGCAGGAACCACTCTTTAAAGGGGCGACCCTTACAAATACTAGGTGGAGGTCTCTAGTAGAAGTGATGCGCGTCTTCATGCACGCCTTCTAAGAAAAAGGAAACTGACAGACCGCGCTTACAAAACAGGCGGGCGGAAGAGGTACGGGTTTTTAATGCAGCTAAGAAGCGCTCCGTACGTTGTCGACCGACATATACGGCTTGCCTATAGTATAAAGGCATGTGTTGGATGCCAACGGAAAAGGCATTTCGGAGGATTGAAACAGTGCGGGAATTGACATCTGTTTATATGTGAGAGCATGCTTTGCTATCAGTGCTTTCGTTTGCTGACTGGCTGTGCTCCCGACTTTGTTAGCTGCGTAAAGCAGAAGCGATGGATAGGAAAGCACACGTGTCGAACAACAGGTGCGATTGCAGAAAAAAAAAAAAAAAGCTACCGTGCTTTTATTCCCACGAGGAAAGAAATGGAGAACTTCCAAGTGCAATCATCCGATAAATAAGTAAACCCCTCTGGCTTCAGTAGTGTGCTAGGCTCCATCGGCTCACCGATGACATGCCCGTTGCGCGGGCGGGAAATTCCAACGCGAGCGTCTCACAGCCCGATGCGACCTGACAGCTGTCCTCTGTGGTTGAGCGGTTTGGGTTGGTGCGCTTCACAGATAGTAAGGTCCGTAAGGGAACGGACAGCCCCATGTTTGTCTACTAAAAAAAAAAAAAAACTCACGACCTTTCAAGTTTCATTCAGCTAATTAGCTAGGAATTATGCTCAATCGCAAATTACAAACAAACGTGTTCTGCTTCGTGCACTCCTTGGACTACGCTTAATTTCCCTGGTCATCCTTCTTCACAGAGTGGAAAGTTACGGTTCTTTGCCACTTTTGCGTCCCGTCCACATTAGCCAAGCCAGGCACCAAACACATTGAGCGTAATAAAAATGCAATTAAAAGTACCTTTCAGGTTTGGTTCCCTTTTAGTTCTATCCTTCCAGCTGCAACTTCAAACTAACTTCACAGTTCTTTATTAAATGCTTAAGCATCTCTGTTTCGACCGACGAGTACACTCGTGCGTCCATCCGTAACGCTTCAAGTGTCACACTTTCGCTGCATAAGAAAATGGAAGAATAAAAGGCCAAGGAGCCTTCATATTGTTACGGGGAAAATGTTGTATTACAGATACAGGTATTTACGATTGTCGCTCGAACCACCCAGAGATTGTCACACACCTATGAATCCTGATGAAGCGAACGTAGGCAATATTTTATATAAGAACGCTTCTTTTGCAAAAAAAAAAGGTGCTCCCGGAAATTCGTTTGTGTAAAGTAGTAAAGCCGACATTGGGGGGCTTGATGTAAAGCATTTTGCAGAAATACTCGGGGTCTTCATAAGGACGTATCTATTAAAGGAGCCATGAAGAGAAAACACAAGTTTGGTTCATTCGAAAGATTGCCTCGTTAGAACCATAACGACACCACTTATAACGCAAACTTCGCTCAAATAAGCTACATAATTAGGAAAAAAGGAAATGACCATGCGACCCACCAGCTCATTTTCCGCAACAGAACCTGTGATGTCACTTGGGAATGCTCTGCGATTGGCGGAGGCCGGCAAAAGCAAACGCATGTTAGGCAGGGCTTACAGTTTGCATAGCGAGCTAAATGCCCGTGAAACATACTGCACATTCTTTTTATGACAAAGAACGGTGGAGTAAACGATTGAAGGTCCGAACGAACTCGCAAGCGTGTGCGCCAATGCGTACGAAACTAGCGCCGGCCGAGCTCGACATCTCGCCGTCGCGCAGACGAATTTTCGGGTTCGAGGCTCTTCGGGGCCAACGAACCGTTCCAGCACGCACAGCCGCGACCTTGCTTCGTATCGTAATCCCTTCACAGGAGGTTGGCCGTCATATCGCCAACCAGCAAAGGTAAAAATAGAAACGAGGGCAGTAAGGAACAGCAAGAAGCGACGAGATAGTGCCAGTCGTCGCGTAAGTTTCGAATGGTGTTGGCTTGCTGCTGTCGTTACGAGCTCGTTTCCAGTTTACAACCACTGAAAACTTCAGTTTGTTCGAGTACTTTACAATGAAATTTCGTTGCTGCGTTTTGAAATGTCCATGTAGTACGGGCAAATCGTCGAGGGAGTGCGACATCACCGCCGGTGAGATCTCCTTTCATGTGCTGCCCAACGACGAACCTAGGCGAAGCAAGTGGCTACGTTTTGTGAACTTTGCAAACGGAGGAGAAAGAGAGCTAAAGGAAGTACGAGTGTGCTCGCTTCATTTCCGAGGAAGTGATTACGGCAGGGACCCTTACGTTAGCACACTCCTGGGACATGCTGGCGCTCGTCGCCGACTTCGTCAAATCGCTCTGACCTTGGTGAAAAAATGCCGTAAACACCGCGCATTGACGCTCGTATCTTTCTGGTCGAAGCAGAGAGCTCGCGCGAACGGCTTTCCATACACGACACCGGCCAACTGGCATAAGTGATACTGCTACTGAAATTGAACTATTATTAACCGTAATCAAAATACGGGATATACGTACCAGTCTATATTCGTCCGTCGCGACGGGGCTGACGAGGCAGCGGTGCCGACGGTTGGGCGTTCGTCTGTTGTGGCTATCGCGGAATGGTCGCTTTCCCGTCCACCGCGTATCCCACAACTCTTGCCGCTCGTGCACTTAGAAGCATTGAGCGTTTTTGTGGTGTGAGGTTGTTAAATGCAAGCCCGAGCTCCTCGGTGAGAGTTTTGTTCTCCGGATCAGGCGATTCCATGACTAGGGCTGCGGGTGCACTAGGTTTTACTAGTATTTTTAAAATGGCCGCCGTCTCGATCGACTCCCGCGTGTGGGTGCTATATGGAGTCGACGTACTAAGTATCTGTTTCATGGACCGGCTCTATGACGCCATTGTACACGTCACGGAATGTTCAATTTTAGTGGGAGATTTAAAATTTTGGCTTAAATTGCCTTATTTCTCAGTGAATAAAGCATCATTTGCTTCCGGGAAAGCGCTTGGGGTACTATGAAACACCTAATCTTTCGAATAAAACAAACTTTTGTTTTCTCTTCATGGCTCCTTTAATAGTTCTTAAGGACTTCACACTTCGATATCAGACTGCTTATATTCTCCCTGAAGAAATGTCTCTAAGTTCCATTTCGGTTCATAAGTGATTTCACAAAAGTGCTACAGTAATAATAAGAATCCCGGCGGTGGCGAGAGAGCGGAGCGAGCTTCGGCGGGTGCTGCCCCGGGGGCTGGTCAAGTGGTGGCGGGCGCGGCCGCGAAGTTTAACACAAAATTCAACAGCAGATCAACAGAAGGGCTAACTAAACTTTCACCTTCGCAATCTTGAAAAGTTCCTCCCCAAAATTTTTCGTCTCCCTCCCCCAAACATGAGCAGTGGGAAGGCATGCTAGCCAGCCCGGGCCCCGGCGATCAGCTTCGGCTGGTTGAAAGGGCCCGCCTGGCAGCGACCGCCCAGGGACTTCTGGACTGAGAAGACCCCCCATGCCACTACTACAAAAACTAATATTGAAATAAAGTTTATTCCTCCTCCTCCTCCTCCTCCGCCAGCTGTGCATGGACATTAGAATTTCGCTGAGCGCGCGGAGCCTGCTCGTGCTAAAGCGCCTCGTGTCTGTACAGAAAGACACCGGGAAAAGCGTCGTTCCGGGAGCCCTTTAAGTACAAGTGGCCACCGGTAGTTGGGTCAGCCACGAACACCGGTGGCTCTGGGGCCCACCGCTCCAGGGGGGAGGCCGTCGGAGCGAACTCGTCATTGCTGACATTTCCCCCTCCCCCCATTGCTTATTTCCAAAATGAGAAAGAACTCTGTTCGTTACCGCAAGTGAATTATGTTTTCAAGGGGATGTCCTAACAAAAGAGGCAGGTTGTAACAGCTGCCTTTGCGAAAAGGCTCTTCCGAAGCCCCTACTCCTTTTATATCCAAGCTTTTTATGCCTCACTTGCGCCGTAGAACGTAACACTAAAACGAACACAGGAAAGCCAACTTTACGCAACGGGCTTCCACAAAGGTCACAAGGTTATTATTATTATTATTATTATTATTATTATTATTATTATTGTTTGTCATGCTGAACTTCTTTCAAAGTTGAAACTTCCGAACATTTTGTTATAAAACCTTCGTGTTATGCGTATAACTTATCGCTGTCATGTTCAGTGAGTATTTCCTGTTTTTCACGTGCCTTGAACATTTCGCTGTCCGAGTGTCATGGCTTGCAACGCTAGGTCCCCTGTTTCTTTTCTTTTCTTATTTTTTTTTTTTGCTTTTTTGCTTTCTGAGATTACTGTAACTATCTTTACTTTATTGTTTCTTTCATGCATACGGTTTTGTGTGTTGTGTTGGCTTGATTTTAGTTTGTTTTTATGTACGATTTGTATATGGTGTACCAGTACCAAGACCCTAGGGTTGTTCCTGGGCACCGAAAATAAAGGTTGATTGATTGATTGATTGATTGATTGATTGATTGATTGATTGATTGATTGATTGATTGATTGATTGATTGATTGATTGATTGATTGATTGATTGATTGATTGATTGATTGATTGATTGATTGATTGATATTATTAAGGGTTGAGGAGATTAGGGACCTCGGGGTTCTTTTCGACAGTACCCTCTCTTTTTCTTCTCATATTAGGCTCATCACCCGGCGAGCGCTCCGAAGTCTTGGAAATGTGTGTCGGATTACAAAGGAATTCTCTTCTCCAGATCCATTTCTAATGCTATACAATGCAATATGTATCCCCCAGTTAGAATATGCTTCTGTTGCCTGGAACGGCATCTCCAAATCTAGTAGTGAAGTAATAGAACGTGTGCAGAAGAAGTTTTTATCCATATTTAAGCACTGTCATCACAATCACAGTCCGGGTCCTGATTCTGACTTACCCATAGTTCCTTCCATTCCTTCGTTGACCTGCAGACGTATGCGCATGCAGACCTTACATTTCTTCACAAAATTGTTCATGGTGACCTTTCTTGCGCAGACCTGCTTAACTGTTTAGAGTTTAGTGTTCCACAGAGGCCCACCAGGTCGCATCGCCCTTTCTTGACCGCTGCACGCAACTCCAATCATTCTCCAGTGCGCAGAATACAGAATTGCTACAACCGCTTCTCTGAACGCCTTGACATCTTTCAAAGCTCCTTTACAATTTACCGTACTGCGCTGTTGAACACAGTATGTTAAACATCTATGATATCTCTGTCGTTCGTTTTTCTTTTTTTTTTATTGCTGAAATTTGGTTTCTCTGCGGTTCTGTTTAACCAATATAGTTGCCTGTTTTTGAAACTGTTTACTTATCATGCTTGTCTTATCATTTGTCTCTATACTCTTGTCATTGTTTTTGTCGTCTTACTGTCAAACTTTGTTCTCTGCTTGTTGTGTATTCATTACAATAAGCTGAGCCACAAAGGCATCTTCTTTTTTTCTTTTTTACCTGTACCCAGGCTCCGCCTGTGCTTTATTTTTGTAATTTTCGCTACTTCAATATGTGTGTGTCTTGTCGCTTGTTTGTTTCTTGCAATATGTTTCTTGTATTTTGTTTTCATGTAACTATCCGTGCGCCAGCACTCAGGCCTCTGGCTGTTCCTGGGCACGTAAATAAACATGATTGATTGATTGAATGATTGATTGATTGATTATTATTATTCGCGCACTCCTCATCGACGCGCTGGACGGAAATTCTTTCCCCAGCGACCAAGTGACCCGGCTGCGGGAGGACAACGACCTCCTGCGGCGGGAAAACGCGCAGGCTTTCGACCGTCTCCGTCAGGAGAGATGCCCGCGCCCCCGGAGCGCGCGAGCATCAAGGCACCCTAGGGAGGCAGACCGCGCCCATTACGTAAAGGTGGTTGCTTCCTCGCGAGCGCAGGTGTGCTCCCTGCGTGCCGCCTTGCAGGAAGGAGTGCGTCACAGCTCGGGGAAGCCTTCTTTCGCCCAAGTTGTCAACAAGGAAGTGTCGCCGTCGGCTACGTCGGCTCCGCTGCAGTCGGTGTCTTTGGCTTCTCCGGCACTGCCTCCCACTCCGTCCCCACTTTCCCCGGTGCAATCTGTGTCTGTGCTTTACTGTAACCTTCCTACTAGTGAGAAGAAGCGCCGAAGCCGGGTATGTGTAGATGCATCGGATACATGTGGACTCTTCGTCGTTCCGCAGCCGAAGCGCCCCAAAGCAACGTTCGTTTCAAAGCTTTCTCTGTCCACCACCTCTTCTAGTCTTAATGCCCATCTGTCAACCTTAGGTGTCTCGCCCTTGAGCTGCCGACGACTAAAGACTAAATTTGACACGTACGCATCTTTTTATATTTCCCTGAGTGAAGAGTTTTTCGAGCGCTTGAATGACCCTGCTGTTTGGCCGAAAGACTGCCTCTTTAAGGAATTTCGAGGCATGTTTCGCGAAGGCATGCTTCACAGCTCTGAGCGCAGCACATAAGAAAAACAATGATGACTATTTTAGATGTGTTTTATAAGAATGTGAGAGGTCTTGCAACTGACTTCTTTGGTAATGTTCTGGCTTCATATTTTCTGTTAATAGCTATCTCTGAAACTTGGTTGTGCCCTGATATGCTATCCAGTGATTATCTTCCTCAGAATTACCATGTATATCGTAGTGATCGTGCCTTGACGGGAAGCAAACTAAAGGGGTGTGGTCCTTCTTGCCGTCGACAAATCTCTCCTGTGTGTGCTGCGTAGTGATATTGATAACGCAGATGAGTCTGTATGGGTAGAAATTCCTATCTCTAAAACTGAAAAACTTCTAGCTCCTGATGTAGCTCCTGACGCGTTCAATCAGTTAATCTCCTATATTGAGCAGGAGCTCATTACTCATTGCAACCACAAGGTCTTCCTCCTTGGAGACTCTAACGCTCCTGGCGTTCAGTGGAACCATCTGACCTGCTCCCACCATACACCACATTGACCAGAAGGGTAATAGATTACTAGATTTTTCGTCTTTCACTTCCATGGCACAGCGTAATCACATAGAAAACTGCAGTGGAAACATTCTGGACCCGTGTTTGTCGAATTTTGATGACGTTAGTGGGTCGCGCCCTTATTGTACTTTAGTTATACCCGACAAATTTCATCCTCCTCTTTCTATTTCCTGTTGCCTTCCTACAATGCTCCACCGTTCCGTAAGTTCCAGCAACACGCAATCTCGCTACGCTTTCGCCCGGGGAGATTACGTTGGCCTGTATGGCTACTTTTCTGCTGCCCCTTGGTCGACAGTCATTGACCAATCTGATGTCAATGAACAAGTTGACCGTTTTACTGAGATTGTGCTTTTGGGTATGAAGAAATACATCCCGCAATATTTACCAAAGAAGTTCAAGTTCCCACACTGGTTTTCTTCTGAATTTCGGGATGCCCCAAAACTCAAAGAACGTGCGCACAGAAAGATAAAGCGCTCTGGTGCGAACCAGTTCGCTCAGAAGCTTCAACGCCTACGTACCCTATGCAAAATATTGCACAAGCGTGATCTTGCTTCGTACCTGGCGTCGGTATAAGCTAAAGCAACCCATCAACCGGGAGCAGTTTGGAAGTTAGTTCATTCTAGATCTAGCAAAACTAAAGAATCTATTCGTTTAATAGACTCCAACGGCAATGAGGTTGCAGAGGTAGCCGACTGCTTTGCTCGTCAGTTTTCTTTTTTTGGAATTAGCGGTGGCAGGGATGACAGCAGCGTCCCTTGTCACCAGATCGGTAGCTCTGGTTGTTTCCAACTGGATGAAAACATCGTGCGGACAAGCATCAGGCGGTTAAAGGGACACTGAAGTGATATGTAAACATTGCGGGATTACTAGCGCAAATTGTAGTCCGGAGTCCCCAGGCCATGTTTCGACCACTCTAGGCGCGTTTACGCGATTTTATTTAGTAGAAAAACTAATTCGAAAATGCTGTCCTCCTCTCTTTACGCTCGCCCATTTTCTGTGGCGTTTTCGTGTGACGTCAGGAGGGGATGAGCTGGCAATTGGCTGCGCTACTGCACGGCTCCCCGGCCTTCAGACAGAGTCAGTCGGCCCAGCGTTTCGTCCGCCGGCCGCCGACGGGTCGTCGCAATTCGTTCGCTCAGTTGAAACGAAGCCAGGACACGTTTGTCAATGGTAGAATCTGCCTTTCTTTACTTGGTTTGTTTGTACACTGTATCTAGCTCCAAGTCAAGGTCGCTTCACACAAGCGCTGCACAAGCGCACATGCGACGCTTCGCTGACTGGTACGCCAGTAGGAAATATAAGGCCCCTTGAAGGCGGGAGAAGAGTCAGCGAAGTCAATATAGGTACTAAGGAAATAAAATCAACTGATATTTTTACCGTACAGCGTAAAACTAGGGCACGGGAAGCACTTTTTTGCGCTGGGCGAACAAGTACAGCGGTCAGCCGCACGACTACGCATCTGCGAACGCTTTTACGTCTACGAAATGCAATTGCTAGACGTCAGCTACTGTGGAAACTCGGGCGACGCTTACTGCACGAGCGTAGTACAACAAATAGTCACCTAAGCTGCTTGAAATGCCAAAACTAAATAAAAGTGTAAACCGGTTGTACAATATATACCCTATATTAGCTAACCATTCCCGTCCCGCTCCGTGGCCTAGTAGTCTGGGGCGCTAGTTATGTCACCGCAAGTGTTTTGCAAGTCACGAGTTCGAATCCCCGCGGTTACGTGCTTTTCTTTTTTTGTAAGTTAACTTTTTTGTTTTCCGCCGATGTTTTCTATATTGAGTTCACCTTTTTTTGGGCCGCAACGTTCATGGCTACACGAACTAGTTCACAAAACGCGCGCAGGCTGGTACTGGCGCGCTAGCGAGTTCTGGTTGGCGTGCTGTTGCCATAAGCACCGACTGCTTGCAGGCAGTGGGCACAGGCCAGAATGAACAGACCCTTGGCCTGGTGCGAACACGCTTTTTACGATACAGGCATGAGGGAGGCAAGCTCCAAATATGGGGGAAAAGCGCATGACATTTGGGCGTCTGCGGGTACGCGGAGGGCGTTCATGCACTGCGTAGGTCTCGGCTAGTGAATGCTACGACTACAAGCCGTCCTGGGAGGCTTATCTTGTGCATTTTACAGCCGACAACATGGCAGAAGCGCGGTACGATGATTACTGAGATATTGAGAATGCCCATCCAACAACGCCATTGGTTATGTTTTACAGAACCGAAACCGAAACCGAAACTTGTTTGATTGCTAACCTTGGGCATCGTCCAATCACGGCGCCCCTCCTCCCAACGTCACAGCCTTAGTTGGTGCGGCCGCCGCAAACCGCGCATGGTAGTTTTTCTTCTTTTGCGCTTCGTAAAATAATTACCGATTTGTCAACCGGATAAACGATGAAAAGTGTGCTAATTTGAGCCAGTCTACGCAGTGCAAGCAAAAACGGGAGCTTGACAAATTCACTTCAGTGCCCCTTTGAAGCCCTCGATTTCTTGTGGGTCAGATGGTATTCCTGCCGCCAATTCTAAAAACATATGAAAACATATTCATTCCTGTGTTCACTTCAATATTTAATAACTGTTTCCGGTCTGGCACGTTCCCTCGCTCATGGAAAATATCTCGCGTATTCCCTGTATTCAAGTCAGGCCCAAAAACTGACGCCATAAACTATAGGCCAGTCTCGCTCCTTTGTTCTGCCTCTAAAATATTCGAGTTATCTCTTCATATGGTCTTGTCTTTCTCACTTTAAACACGTCCTCATTCCTAATCAACATGGCTTTATGCGTGGTCGTTCAACTTCCACAAACGAAGCGTGCTTCATGGAGCAGGCTGTCCAAGCAATTGTTGGTAGAAGCCAGCTTGATGTGGTCTACTGTGACATGATCAAGGCGTTTGATGTAGTCAAACGCTCGTTATTGCTTGCCAAGCTCATCCTGTTAGTTGTCCACGCTTCTTTGGTGGGTGTTATACGTTGCTATGTCCAGCAGCAGTTTTGCTATGGAAGTGTTAATGGTCAAACTTCATTTAGGTACAAAGCAACCAGTGGTGTAGCCCAGGGCTCCGTCTGGGTCCCCTTCTTTATTCCATTTTCATTAACGATGTTGCTTGTGCAAGTCAAAATTCTTCTTTTTTGTTTTATGCTGATGATATGAAAATCTTTAGAGAAGTGTGTCATGTTCATGACTGTAATTATCTTCAGGCTGATATCGCGTCATTCCATCGTTGGTGCACCAAAAACGACCTAATTTTGAACCCCTCAAAAACGAAAGTTGTCTCCTATATATAGTAGAAAAACTCAACAGCTGCAATACTCTTATAAAATTGCAAGCACTGGATTACCGAGGGTGACCGAATTTCGGGACTTGGTAGTACTATTTGATTCTCCTCTGACTTTCTCTTCCCATGTTACACAAAAAACCCGTCGCTCTCTTCGATGTATGGGTGCTGTTTGCAGGTATTCTAGAGAGTTTAAAGGGCCTCTACCTTTCTTAAAGTTGTATTCGGCTCTCTGGTCATGGGAAAGAAGACGCAAACGGCAGTGTCTTCCTTCCCTTCGGTGTCGAAGAATGCGAGCTGATATTATCTTTTTTTATAAACTTCTTCATGAGGATATTTTGTGTGACGACTTGGTTACACTTATCAATGTCATCTTGCTGAACAAACTTTTCCGAACATTTCGAACTTTTAGAACAGATGCTTTAAGTAGAAGACACTCGTCCATCAGCAGACTACAATGCGCATGTCATACCCAGCTTTCTCGCTGAAAATTACAACCTCTCGGGAACCTAGAAAAACCACTTTAGGAAAATGATATTTGGCATAAAGCTAGAAGTCAACGTGAAGATTAAAACGCTAAAAGAACATTTCAGGTTTCTGAATATTTTTTTGTGTAATTTGCTGTCAAATCTTATTCCCCATGCATTTCTATGGGATAGTTCCCATAGCTCAGGAACCCAGTCGCGCAACGTGCTCGACTTGAAACTGTGCACAAAGCAAGTATTCACCTCAAATATTAGCTGTGCAAAATTACTTTTTATTTCGCTAAAAAATTGCAGAGTAATCACTGTTGAAATGACAGCCATGAGCGGGAAAGCTGCACATGAATGAATATTCCGATCGCCTTGATAAATTCCAGAGCTATTTTCCTTTGTTCTCTAATGACTTGAAAACTGTTGTAGCTTAAGTCCCTTTATGTCATTCCAAATTTATGTGCCGTATTTATTTTAGACAAATTATGTTCTTGCTTGATTGTTTTTCACTTTTCGTGGTTTTGCGTTGCTTGAACTTCTGTAGGTTTGAGTGTCAGTGCTTCTAACGCTGAACTTCTTCTTTTCATTTTGAAACTTCCTAACATTCTGTTATAAAACCTTCGTTTTATGCGTATAATCTATCTCTGTCGTGTTCATTCAGTATTTGCTTGTATATTTCCTTTTTTTCACGTCCCTTGGACGTTTCGCTGTCCGAGTGTCATGGCTTGCAACACTAGGCCTCCTGTTCCTTTTTTATTTTTGCTGTTTTGATTTCTGAAATTTCTGTAACTATTTCACTTTATGGTTTCTGTCATGCATAAGGTTTTGTGTGTTGTGTTGTCTTGATTTTAGTTTGTTTTTATGAATGTTTTGTATATGGTGTACCTGTACTAAGACCCTAAGGTTGTTCCTGGGCACCGAAAATAAAGGTTGATTGATTGATTGATTGATTGATTGATTGATTGATTGATTGATTGATTGATTGATTGATTGATTGATTGATTGATTGATTGATTGATTGATTGATTGATTGATTGATTGTGAAACACGAAGACCCTCAAAAAAAAAAATTCACGCATATCCACGAAGTGAATCATGACGAGTGGGCGAACCACTGGGGATCGTTCTCCCCGTAAATCACCCGTGAGAGGGCTTACTGCTGCTAAAACGTTTTCCAATGCAATACAATTAATTTAAATCCAATACAATCCAATCCATTTTAATCCAATCCAATCCAAGTGATTTCAATCCTGTCCAATCCAATTCAATGCTCCTCGCGCATGCGCAGCACGGCTCTCCAGGGGCTCTCTCACCCTCTCTCTCTCGAACCTTTTGTGAACCTTTTATTTTGTTCTTGTTAATCTTTTGTGAACCTTTTGTTCACAGATGTTTCGATTTACACGGTGCTGTGCCGTGAGCACGGACGCCGGACAAGCACGGACGCCGGCCTTTAGGTGCTTCGCCCCTAAAAAAAAGAAATCTCGGTCCATCTTCACTAAATTGAAACCTAGGGAGGGGCGAATCATGCAGTGTATAAGCGTATTCTTGACGCCTTGGCGTTTTCGCCAACGGAGATGAAACCGTTGCGGGTGAGAGGTATACAGCTTTCCTGTAAAAGTATCTTGTCTTTGAAGCACGAAGCTCTCTAGCGCGATGCGTAAACGAGTCTCCCGGTGTTTTAGCACTGTGACTACATTGGACGACGATTACGACGATGACAGGAGATGCCAACAGTCCCAGCACCTAAGGGGCTTCGCCCCTAACACAGATGAAGGTCTCGAAGTTAAAAACTGTGACGGCACCCTCGATCTCGATGAATATTATACACACAATAACTTATATCAGGCAAACAAGCAATACCCAATACAAGTGAATGGCCATCAGATACACAATTTCGTGGATTTATAATCAATATATGCTAAGGGACACAACAGGCAACCAAAAGCTAAGCAAAGAAAGAGCAAAAAAGAAAAAAGAAAATAAGGAGAAAAGAGGAAAAGGGGAAAATAACGAATACGGGTTAAAGGCGGGCATTGTCAGTGCAAATTTAAGTATCTTGGTAATATAGATACTTAACAGAAAGAAATCAGTTACCCTATAAGTTATAGATGCAACAGAAAGAAATCAGTTACCCTTTCAGGAATAAGGAACATTGGGCGGTCCCTACAGCCCGTTTAAACACTGGGAAAGAGGGCCCTGCCTTCTCTTTGAAATGTATTTGAGTGCGCCGATTTTGATATCTATAAATGTTCTAGGCGTCAATTACGTGTCACGTGTACTAAAATGTGTTAACCTTTCTATGTCTCTCATTTGCTTTCTCGTTTAGCTGTTCTTTTTATGCCTGTTAAAAATAACGGGTATTACGTTTAAAAAAAAGTCTTACTGCTAGCTTTTATTGTTACTTTTTTCGGTTGCCTTTATAACTGTGTTTTCTTTTGTCGCGATGCTGCTGCCTGAGCAAAAAAGGGGCTGCGGCCTCGTCAAGCTGTCTATGACAGCTTTTTTCTGCTGTTCTTTTTTCTGCATCTGTGTTTATGTATCTGTATCTGTGTTTACGAAAGAGAAATAAAGTTTCATTATTATAATTATAACGAAGGAAACAGAAACACGGGCAGGTAATAATTTAACAGAAAGAACTTTAAGCAAGTTTTTTTTATTTATAGCAGTGTAAATATCGATTTTATAGAAAAATGGGGGACATTATATAAAAAAATGGCCGCAAAACACAGGTCAACGTTTTTAGAATTTGTGCGTGATGCAAGTAAAAAAATTTCGGTTGATTGCGAATCTGGTCGCGTTGTTGTTTCGTAAAAAAGAGAATGCATAAAATCAAACAGAAGTTGCACATTTTCCAATTAATATAGCGGAACGACAATGGTATAAAAAGTAACTTACGAACAGGTACGATTTTATTGTCATAGAGTAGATTGCTTGCATTTGCATTGGAGGCAGGGTGAGCTATTTGTGACAATATGGATCTCTTGATTATTTATGCTCTGAATATATGTCAGATAACAGACATATGTGTTTCCCCAAGGAGCAACACCTTACATGATATGCGAACACATGAAGGCAAAATAGAGGAGCAGATGTACATTTAGGGGAAAAACTTTAGTAGCTTTTATTAGAGACCGAATAAGAATGCTTTGTGCAAAATACTGAAAGCGAATTTAGGGGCGCCCGACGTATACTGCTTTGTAAGAATGCATGGGGTTTCACGAAAATAGTTATTAACAGACGGTAGAGCCTTCAAAATTTGATATAACATTCCAAATATTGCTACTGAAAAATGCCTTCCCAGTAACGCAGTTGTGTACAACCTTGAAGCTAACTTCAAAGAGAATCCGTTCACAACCGAGGGGTTTACACATTTACCAACAATCCACTTCAGAGCTCCCGCATATTTTTTGTTTCATTTTTACGACACTGCAAGCAAACTCCCAAACCTAGACAGTACGTCTTTTCAGCAGTGTT
This sequence comes from Haemaphysalis longicornis, assembly GCF_048455015.1. NCBI lineage: Eukaryota > Metazoa > Arthropoda > Arachnida > Ixodida > Ixodidae > Haemaphysalis > Haemaphysalis longicornis. Next base: position 278,730 of record NW_027526321.1, read on the forward strand.
CACACAGCGTCAGTTTCAAAGAATCCCCTGCTCCTATAAGCCCTGACCCGCTCAGTACAGCAAGCACGGACAAGACAAAAAAAAGCCCAGTCACCTATATCCATTCATCATTTTAGCCGTATATCCCGGCGTCTCCTCCGCTCGTTAGTTAACGTGGAAGATTGTCGTGCCTCGCCGCAGCAGGTGCTCACCGACGTCGAACTCACAGATCGTGTCTCTGCAAAACCCAAACCAGTCTTAGTTTGGCGTCACTATTTTTCTTTCAGACATTCGCACCATGTACGCTGCAAAAAAAGAAAAGAAGGTGGGGAGGGGGGGTCGGTCTCGGACACGGCAGCGTCCTTGATGTTGCGGCCAAGCATGACAGATCGCGGGTTCCTCCTCTCTCTCTCGTTCCTCGACCAGCACACAGTCCAGGCGCACTAGGCGTGCGCCTCTCGTGCTCTTCGCGGCCAGGCGTTTAGTTGCGACTGCTAGCGGACGCAATCGCGACGCCCCTTTGCGTCGGGAGGTTTTCCGGTATTTATATTTTCCTCCTGCTGTTGCGTATCCAGGCTCGTTTTGTGCTCGCACTTGCCGCCTCTCGCGAGTGTGGTCATCCCATCTCTCTACAGCTTGAACGGAGCACTAGACCATAACTGAGGGGCCACTCTCCACCGCCACGCTGTTCTTAGATTGGACTCCTTTTCGGACGTAACGTGGACGCCCCGTTGCCGTCACATTGTCCTCTGAGAGGGCCTAGCTTGTGATGAGCGAGGTATTAAGACAAAAGGTCCCCGCGTCTGTGCTTGCCAGCTCGCAACTTAGCCGATTTGTAATACCGGGTTTTTAGTCGCGCGGCGACTACAAACGATGCTCGCACCCACTGTTTCTGGTGACAGCGGAGAAACAACTGCCATAATTTTTTAATTGCGATCTGGTCGTGTTTTCTTCACCGTTAATGAGGTAGCAGATGGGCGCTTCCACAATGCGGAAGATGAGCTTTCCGGAAATTGGTCACGTGCTCTAAATTGCTGCTGCGGAGGCCGGTTAACACCAAACAAGAAAAAAAAAAAAGAACTTTTGCGCGTAGCTTTATGCCCTTTGTTATTTGTGTTGGCGGGCGAGTAGCGTGATGAAATGGCCACGACGAGAAAGGTAAGCGAATAGACATCAGTGCAGCGCAATTAACTTTCCACTCTCTGGCATAAACCGACCGGCGGGAAATTTCATGACGATCGATTCGATTGCTTCTGAGCCGGTCGGCGAACGCACAGCCAGAGCACACAGCAAGTTCGTCTCTACCGGTGAAGGAAGGAATGCTCATAGGACGTGCGGACACGATATCGCTGGGCGTGCGCGCATAAGCGAAACTGCACTCGTCGACAGTTTCTCTTTTGAAGTACTTGACAGATTAGCTGCGCCCAATCGAAGCTCGCCAACATGCGCCGGGCTTGTGTATCAATTCTATATTTTTCTGGCTTTTAGTAGTGCAACGGAGCGAATTACCTCCTACATTTAGCAGCGATGAGCTAACCGAGGCCCACTGCGAACGTTTATAACGTAAAGGACCCCTTACCCTCTTTCCATTTCACTTTATCTTTGTATTATCTACCTCAATACTCACATTTTTGATATCGTTAATTTAGATGGTTTGGGTTAAACCGCTAGTCCTCTGTTATTCATTCATTCATTCATTCATTCATTCATTCATTCATTCAATCGCTTATTCATTTATTTCTTCGTTCGCTTGTTCCGTTCGTTCATCCTTTCATTCAGTCAGTCAGTCCTTTACATATATCACTTGTTTAGCAAAATCTTCATCAAAAGACTTGAACCTTGCGATCGCAGTGAGTCGCTACGCAAAAAAATATTCTGTAGCCGTCCAGTCAGTCCCTCACAGCATGAAGAGCGATCTGCGATTTCGGACATCATTATACAGTAAGTTTCAAACTATCATTGTTCACACCATCTCACTTTTTGTTTGCGTCAAGGAGGCAACTGCATTACGGACGCCGGGACTTCTGTTTCAAAGTGTCACCGCCCATCGGCTTCCTGCGTAAGGTCACCTGACGCCCGGTGTCAGGTGACACCGACGCCCGCCACCCCCCCCCCCCCCCCCCACCCCCGCCCCCCACCCACCCAAGGAGGTTATATAAAACAGAAACATAAACATCATTGAGCTGCAGGTGATGGAACCCTGCTCAACTGACCATTTGAACGCCGTTGTTCACGCTTCGCCAACCCTGTCTTCTCCCTCCACGCAGGACTAACCGGGATCATCTAGGCGGGATGTCGCCTGCATACAGGCGACATATCGTCTAGACGGGACATAGGCTCATTTTGATTCTTTTTTTCTTAGTCGATTTTTTCATCGCGGTTTTTTTTTTTTTCTCGGCTATACGTGCTTCACGAGGTGGACTTTAGTGGGCACGCCTTATCTTTTGTACTTCACCGCGGCACTGGAGAGTTTTTTTTTTTTTGTATTTGTACTTCCGGAGACAGTTGGAGAAAAAGCGGCTTGAAGCGACCATTTTCGGCGAAGCGTGATACGTGCACAAACCCACACCTCTGCATATACAGTACGGTTTACATTGCGATGCGCTCGAGAGTACAAAACAGCGTGCAACATGATCATCGTTTCGGTGTATGTGTTTCCGGTGCTTAACAAAACGGCGCTACGGGAAGTAACGATTCTGTGGACGCTCCAAGTGTTCGTCGTATTCTTTTTGTTCTTTTTTTACGAGTGAAATCGGCAGGGCAGTTCGCCTAGCACACCATTTTCACATGCGTATATACCTTCAATTTATGACATACGTGTGCACGCTCTGGTTAACGATAAGGCAGGGATACAGTTAGGAGAGAAACAGTTGGTAGCGCTGGATGGCCATCCCATTTCGATAGGCCGCGTCATGGAAAGGCAGTCCAAATTTTTCTTGATTAGGTAGCCCAAGAAAGACTGTCGTCTTTAAAGGGACACTGAAGTGAATTTGTCAAGCTCCCGTTTTTGCTTGCACTGTGTAGACCGGCTCAAATTAGCCCACTTTTCATCGTTTATCCGGTTGACAAATCGGTAATTATTTTACAAAGCGCGAAAGAAGAAAAACTACCATGCGCGGTTTGCGGCGGCCGCACAAACTAAGCTGTGACGTTGGGAGGAGGGGGCGCGGTGATTGGACGATGCCCAAGGTTAGCAATCAAACAAGTTTCGGTTTCGGTTTCGGTCTGTAAAACAACGTGTTTGACATTCGATGGCGTCGTTGGATGGGCATTCTCAATATCCCAGTTATCGTAGTACCGCGCTTCTGCCATGTTGGCTGTAAAATGCATAAGATAAGCCTCCCAGGACGGCTTGGAATCGTAGCATTCACTATCTGAGGCCTACGCAGTACATGAACGCCCTCCGCGTCCCCGCAGACGCTCAAATGCATGCGCTTTTCCTCCATATTTGGAGCTTGCCTCGCTCATGCCTGTATCGTAAAAAGCGTGTTCGCACCAGGCCAAGGGTCTGTTGATTCTGGCCTGTGCCCACTGCCCGCAAGCAGTCGGTGCTTATGGCAACAGCACGCCAACGAGAACTCGCTAGCGCGGCAGTGCCAGCCTGCGCGAGTTCTGTGGACTAGTTCGTGGAGCAATGAACGTTGCGGCCCAAAAAAAGGTGAACTCAGTATAGAAAACATCGGCGAAAAAATTCCCCCGCATTTCCCCGAGGGGGAGAATGTGAAAGTGCGAATGCACGGTTGTCGGCCCGCTTGCGGCGCTTGCGCTCGGCACCCGCAGCCCACCGCCTCGCCGCCTTCTCTTCCATCTCTTCCATCGGGTTTGTAGTATCACGTGTACACCACGCAGTTATCAAGCCGCTATAACGCCGCTGAGTCGCCAACGCACGCCGCTGACGACGTAGTTTGAATGCGTTAAAGATATAAGGCGCGTCACTAACACTGATATCACCGTCGCCTCCGTGGCTTGGTCGGTAGATCGTCGCGCTGCGGCCGCAAAGTCCTCGGATCGAAACCTGGCGCCGGATGCTGTTTCTTTTTTAAATATAGAGGAGCACTGCGGACGCCGCCGCCGCCGCCGCCACCGCCGGCGGTGGATGGTTTGGGGTCGCTTATAAAGTGCATTCGCACTTAAAACAAAAAAGTTAACTCATAAAAAAAAAGCATGTACCCGCGGCGATTCGAACTTGTGACTGGCAAAACACTCGCGATGACATACCTAGCACCCCAGACGACTAGGCCACAGGGTTTTTTTTTTGCCTTTATTGCCTGCTTGGCGACAACACACAACGCACTGCACAGCTCACAAATTAGTAGCTCCAGCCACCAGTCGGCTGATGGGGGTGGTTTAAAACATCTTAAACTGCGCTAGAACATCCAGAATGGGTAACCACTCAGGTTTTTCCGGCATGACTCTATACACTTCTCTTATATAAACAACGCTTTCAATGAAGTACTCCCGCACCGTGCGAGCATCCTCTTCAGCATTTTGAACTGCCACTCGAGTTTTCCACATAGAATGCATACTAAGTGCCATGAACATATCATAGGGCACGCCTCCATCATTGTTTACGGGCAAAAAGCGAATGCCATAAGGCGTTAATGGTAAGTCTTTTTTCAAGGTTCGTTGGAGGATGTCCCAGTGGAACACCGCGTCCCAACAGTCCAGAAAGATGTGCTCAATTGTTTCCAGCTTTTGGCATAATCGACAGTTAAGTGTCCATAGGTGCACATATAGTCCTTTTCCCTGCAGCCAGGGTTTTACCGGTAGCGTGCCGCTATGAAGTTTGAAGAAAAAAGATTTAACGGATGAACGTACTGGCATTCGTTTCACTCTTTTTAGAACATCTTTTCCTGAACCTACTGCATACAACTGACGATAAACCGGTACAGGTAGACACACATCAATCATATCTTTGTATAAACTCTTCCGTGGTACACTACTCAAATACTCCGGGGAAAACCTAACCCTCAAAATCTTAATCCACGACTTCGCGCAAGAACCCACGCACGCGTACACATCGGATTTCAGAAGTTGAAACTACATAGTCTGGAATAGCATCACGTAGTCGGACTTGCACCACATTACGTAGAAAGCAATCTCTCTGCTCTCTCAGAAACATAAACCGGGAAACTATTTGACGGATAAACAAATGTGCCAGTCCCAATCCACCACTTTTAACCGAGCGAAACAAATTAGTTCGACTCATGCGCTCCCAACTTGAGCCCCACAAAAACACCGCGAACACTCTGTGCAGCTTTTGTATGTTCCTTCTTGACATACAAATCTCCTGAAGGACGACTAGGCCACAGGGTGCCGCTGGCGGCGATGGAGAAGATAAGGTATATAATGTATAACCAGTTTACACTTTTATTTAGTTTTAGTATTTCAAGCAGCTTAGGTGACTATTTGTTGTATTGCGCTCGTGCAGTAAGCGTCCCCCAAGTTTCCACAATAGCTCACGTCTAGCAATTGCATTTCGTAGGCGGGAAAGCGTTCGCAGATGCGTAGTCGTGCTGCTGACCGCTCTGCTTGTTCGCCCAGCGCAAAAAAGTGCTTCCCGCACCCTAGTTTTACGCTGTACGGTAAAAATATCAGTTGATTTTATTTACTTAGTACCTATATTGACTTCGCTCACTGTTCTCCCCCTTCAAGAGGCCTTATATTTTCCTACTGGCGTACCAGTCAGCGAAGCGTCGCATGTGCGCTTGTGCAGCGCTTGTGTCAAGCGACCTTGACTTGGAGCTAGATACAGTGTACAAACTAACGAAGTAAATAAAGGCGCATTCTTTAATACCCAAACGTGTTGTGGCTTATTTTCAACTGATCGAGCGAATTGCGACGACCCGTTGGCGGCCGGCGTAGTAAACGGTGGGCCGACTGACTCGGTCGCTGAAGGTCGGCGAGTCGTGCAGTAGCGCAGCCAATTGTCAGCTCCTCTCCTGCTGACGTCAGACGAAAACGCCACAGAAAATGGGCGAGCGTAAAGAGAGGAGGACAGCATTTTCGAATTGATTTTTCGACTAAATAAATTCGCGTAAACGCGCACAGAGTGGTCGAAACAGGGCCCAGGGACTCCGGACTACAGTTTGCGCTCGTAATCCCGCATTGTTTACAAATCACTTCACTGTCCCTTTAAATGTTGGAATTCTTACTATTGTGTCTCTAAACTACTGCCTGTTTTGCTATCAAAGGCCATGTTCTGCTTCAGTTTTTCGGTATGGCTCCCCGGGATTTTTTCTATATTTCCGTTCTGTTCGCACCCACTTGCTCCGCAGTTATTCCTTGCAATATTTTCCACGATGGCGTCTGATGATGATGATGATCGTTGGATGTTTATGGCGCAAGGCCAACTGGAGCAAAGAGCGCCAAAACAATAGTCGATGATAGGGGTGAAACCTTAAACACTAAGTAAAATCAGTAAAAACAAAAGCAAAATCACAACACGACAATGAGCATGGCTGGTGTATAGGGCCAGATTTCATGATGCGTGATAGGAAATGAGGTTTAAAAACTTGACGTCGGACAAATACTCAAACACACGTTTCACGGAAACAATGGCATCATCACCTAGGAAAAACGATGGATGTAGGGGAATATGTTGTCTGTAGAGTTCTCTGAAGTGTTTGTGTCGTGTTGTGTGAAGTGCCTTGCATGTGATTAGTATGTGCACTACGGATAGGGCCTCTACCTGCTGCACTGGGGTCTAGAAGATCCCGTCAGCAGATACGAGTGCGTCGCATGGGTGTGCCCTATCCGCAGCCTACCCAAGGCGACTTCCGTGTGTCTGTTGCGTGTGTCAGTGGTGTACGGTCCCAAGCGTGGTTTTATAGCGTGTAACTTGTTGTCTGTCTGTTCACTCCAGTGTGTTTGCCATGTTCTACGCAAGTGTTGTCTTATGTGTGGCTTGAGGTCTGTATATGGTACGGTTGTTATGTCTACAGTGTTCCTGAGTGCAGCAGCAGCTGCCCTCTCGTCTGCCAACTCGTTTCCAGCGATCCCAGCGTGTCCTGGGACCCAGCAGAGGAGCAGCTGATGCTTCTGCGCATACACAGACATGATAGTGTTAAATACAAGATTAACTATGTGGTTTTTGGGGGGTGTATGCGATGACAGTGCGCGAACAACACTCAAGGAATCTGTGTAGATGATAGACATTGGAATATGATTTTCAAGTATGTGTCGTACAATCAGTAAAATTCCATACGCTTCTGCTGAAAAAATTGTTGTGTGGACGCTCATGGTTCTGGCTGCACTGAAATCCGGACCATGAGCAGCGCAGGAGACCATGGTGGAGGTTTTAGACGCGTCACTGTAAAATTCAGCATGTGGGTATTTGAACTGCAAAGAAAGAAAGTGCTGCAGTATTGCAGCTCGCGGTACCCGATTTTTGTCAAGCTTTATAAAAGAAAGGTCACAGGACACAGGGCGAACTTGCCAAGGCGGTAACATGTTTAAAGAGGATGACCTGTACACGTCTAAAAACGAAGCACTCAGACCCGAGGCTTGCTCTCTCGCTCGAAGTGAAAAAGGCGGAGTAACGGACGGACGATTTACAAACAGCACAGATGTGGAGGTATCGTTAAGGACAGGATAAAAAGGGTGGTTATTCTGAGATGAAATTTTAAAAGCATAAAGTAAGTCCATGTACGTTCGCTGGTTCTCAAGGCTCCACTTATTACATTCAACATATAGATTCTCGACAGGGCTAGTGCGAAAAGCACCCGACGCAAGCCGTAGCCCCAAGTGTAGTACTGGGTCAAGCATTCGCAATGCTGTTTTACTCGCCGACCCATATACCACACTGCCATAGTCCAAACGAGACCCAACCAAAGCAGTATAGAGCCGTAGTAGGAGTTCTTTGTCGGAACCATACGAATTGTGGGAGAGAACCTTCAGGATATTCATTGTTTTAAGACATTTATGTTTAAGTTTCTTGATGTGTGGAATGAATGTGAGTTTCTGGTCAAACACAACACCTAAAAACTTGTGCTCCTTGTTCACAGGAAGTGACACGCCGTTAAGGGTAATGTCTGAGTCTTGAAGGATCCCGCGCTTCCTAGAGAACACAACGCAGGAGCTTTTTGCAGGATTCAATTTAAAACCATTTTTGTCTGCCCAGCTGGCAAGTTTCTTGACGCCGAGCTGGACTTGACGTTCGCATATTGACATATTACAAGATTTAAACGATATCTGCACGTCATCTACATACATAGAGTAAGAAATTGTAGGCGCCAGTGCCTTCCCAAGAGAGTTCATCTTTACTATGAAGAGAGTGCAGCTTAGAACTCCACCTTGCGGCACGCCATTTTCCTGCACGTGTACCTTTGACAGTGCAGAACCAACTCTGACGCGAAAGGTTCTCTCTGACAAATAACTAATAACGGTATTTAACATGTTACCAGAGACACCGAACGACTTAAGGTCAGTAAGTATGCCATAACGCCATGCGGTGTCATAGGCCTTCTCTATGTCAAAAAACACCGTAAGACAGAATTGTTTGTGAATGAAGGCATCCTTAATGTATGACTCTAGTGCCACAAGTTGATCGTTTGTGGATCTCCCTGCCCTGAAGCCTGCCTGGCAGCTCTCAAGAAGACCGTTGTACTCCAAAAGTACACAAGCCTCCGGTTTATCATCTTCTCGAGAAGCTTGCACAGGCAGCTGGTCAGGGCAATGGGTCGATAGCTAGCGGGAGAAGAAGGGTCCTTCCCTTCTTTCAAAAATGCTACAACTATGGCATCCCTCCAAGACTTTGGAATGGACCCCGAAAGCCATATCTTGTTGAAAAGGTGAAGAAGTGTTACAAGAGTGTCTGTGTGTAAGTTCTGTATCATTGTATATGTAATGTTGTCTGGGCCTGGAGCTGAGGGTTTACACGTGCTCAGAGCAGCCCTCACCTCATGTAGTGAAAACAGGGAGTTGTAAGAAGTCTGTGATTTGTTGTTGTCGTGTAGGGACTTCTTTTCACAAGAGGCTTTATACTTCAGGAAAGTGTTCGTGTAGTGTGCTGAACTGGACACGTGTTGGAAGTGTTGTGCGAGTGTGTCAGCCAGGTCTTCCAGTGTGTCCCCTGTTGTACTGACCAGGGGCAGGCTGTGTGTATTTTGTCCTTTGAGTTTGCGTATACGTGTCCATACCTTGCGTGTGTCTGTGTATGAGTTTATAGATGTTATGAATGAGCGCCAACTCTCTCGTTTTGCCTCACGGCGCACACGTTTTCCTAACGCCTTGGCCCGTTTGAACAAAATGAGGTTACCCGACGTGGGGTACCGACGAAGGACACCCCACGCCTTGTTCTGGGCCTCTCGCGCCCGCCTACAGTCCTCATTCCACCACGGCCTCCGCTGGTTGCGCGGGGCACCAGAGGTGTGGGGAATGGACTTTTCGGCGGCGTCGAGGATGTGCGCCGTGAGGAGTTGTGCGGCTTCATCTACGTGTAGGTGTGCTATGGATGTGTGGTGTAGTTTCGATGACTCTGTAAATGTGTTCCAGTTAGCTCGTGCTTCATTGAACCTATTATGGGAAGATGAACTGCTTGGGCCTTTACCTATATATCTAAGTGAGGTGGGGAAGTGGTCACTACCATATGGGTCAGTTCCCACACCCCACTCGAGAAGAGGAAAGAGAACTGCGGAGCCAATAGCCAAGTCAAGACATGAGTATGTGTTGTGTCCTATGTTATGATATGTAGGCTGTTTATTGTTGAAAAGGCATGCTCCAGAAGATGTCAGGAATTTCTCTATCAGGCGACCTCGGGCATCCGTTCTGGAAGAGCCCCAAAGAGAGTTGTGAGCATTAAGGTCGCCTGTAAGGATGTATGGTTCGGGCAGCTGGTCAACCAGCGCCTCGAAGTCGGAGCTCGTAAGTGCAACATCAGGAGGAATGTATATGGAGCATACCGTTATCAACCTATTAAATATTATTAAGCGTATTGCTACAGCCTCAAGGACGGTGTTCAAGGTGACAGGGTGGCATGCTAAGGATTTGCGGGTGATTATGGCAACACCGCCAGAAGAGTGTGTGCAGCCATCCCTGTCTTTCCTGTATACCATGTAACTATTCAAGAAATTTGTGTGTTTGGAATTCAGATGTGTTTCCTGGACACACATTATACTTGGCTGATTGGCATGCAGAATCTCATAAACGTCGTCAAGATTATTCAGAAGGCCTCTGCAGTTCCATTGAACAATATTTTCTCTTCCCATTATTATGTGTTCAGAGCTACTGGAGTGTGACTATTTATGTAGGGTCTTTCGGGGCTTGGAATCTTGGAAGGGGTTTTCTGGCCTTCTCTACTGACCTGGACGTCGCAGCCCGTTCCTTCCGCTGCGATGAAAGCCGGAAGGGCTCGACGTCCATGTCATCATCTGAAGGCAATGGGGTGCCCAGCGGACTGGGCCCCCTTGACGTGGTACCCTTTCGGGTGTTCTTTGCCTGTGCTGCCAGTGCCGAAGGCGTGGGGAGCACCACAGATGGCACAGGCAGTGAGGCGGGGGAGGGGGTCGCTGCGACTGCCTCCGTCTCCATCTCGTCCGGGCCCTCGCGTGTGCTTCGGGCCGGTAGAGGGGGGAAAACGGTGGGTGCAGCAGCATCCCCACCGGACGTGGATGCCACCACAGCCGCTGCTGGCTCAGCGAGCGGTGCGGAGGCGGGTTGGGCTGCCAGAGGCAACCCAGGGGGGGGGGGGGGGGGGGGCTGGGGCGGGACCAAGTCCGACTCGCGGTACTGGGTCCCCGCCGAAACCAGACGCCGCTCCGCCCCCCGGCGAGCTGCGTCGGCGTACCTCCCCAGAGGGAAAGAGGCGAACCTCTTCCGCGCCTCTGGGAAAGTGATGTTTTCAGTGACCTTGATGTTAATGATTTTCTTTTCTAATTGAAACTTTTCGCATTTTCTGGAGTAGGCCGCATGTGGACCCTGGCAGTTTACACAAAGAAGTTGTTGCACGTTGCAGTTTTCGGCCGGGTGATCGTGCTGGGCGCATTTTGCGCAGGTAAGTCGGCCGCGACAGGTGTTTGTGCCGTGCCCGGACCGTTGGCACTTGAAGCAGCGCCGTGGGTTCGGGATGTAAGGCCGGACTGAACAACGGATGTAACCTGCGTTGATGAATTCAGGAAGGGTCGCCTTGTCGAAGGTTAGGATGAGGTGCTTTGTCGGTATTTGTTTATCGTCTCTGCGGATGGTTATGCGCCTGACCGCTGTTACGCCCTGACTACGAAGGCCCTCCAGCAGGTCAGCTTCAGATTCATTGATTAGGTCATATTCGGAAATCACGCCCTGGGAGCTGTTTAGGCTGCGGTGGGGCGTGACTCGGATGGCCAGATCGGCGATGCGGGTTTGTGCAAGTAGTTTATCAGCCTGATCCTGGCTACTGACTTCAACAAGGATTTCACCAGTTCTTTGTTTTTTGGCTTTATATGATTCGCCGATGACACCTTCAAGAAATTTGGAGACGAGAAATACTGACTTTGAAGATAGAGGGTTCAACTGGTCAACTGATTCTATTACTAAGAAGCGAGAGTAGTTGTTCGGTTTCGGAATACTCAAGTTGGGAAGTGGTGGGAACGAAACTTCGGTGCGGCCCCTTTTCGGGGGCCGATCACGTTTGGGGGGGGGGTTTGGAAAATGCCATATGACACATTGGAAAGCAGGGAGACGGGGGTACTTTCTCCTTTGACCTTACCCTGGTAGCCAAAGAGGTCCCGGAGCTCCCTGCCTGGTGAACAGACAGGGAGCCCATCCGCCGGAGCTTGACCTGGGCTCCGACGGCCACCGTTCACGGCTTCTAACCCTCCACCTATAAACACATTGCCACGGTTGGATCCAGCGTATGTTTGGGGGCTCGGGGTCCGCGGTATCGCCAGTACCGTCACCAAGATTGCTCAAGGTGCCCCGTGCGGGGTCCACGATGGCGTCTACGCCTGCGCTCATGTATTTCCCCGGCAATGTAATTACAGTGGCCAACAGAACTGATTATCCAGGCATGCTGGTTAGGATTGCATGCATTGCAACCACACCCTTTTCTTTCACTCTTCCCGGCGCATGCAGTGATCTTTGTCGCCATAGCCTAAGGCGCTTCCTCTAGCCTTTGCAGTCGAGATGCGCGCTCTCCTCGTTACCATGGCAACGGCACTCGATAAAAGTGGAACCGGATAGGATCTCACGACGTGCGCCGCGACACTTTGCCGCTGTGAAATGTGCAATGAGGCGTCGCGCAAAAAGAGAGCCGCCTATTTACTTTCATAATGTGCAAATATCATTAGTATAATTAGCGGAGCCGCCGGCATGGCTGAAATTTATATCCCTACAAACGCGTCTATATAGCCTTTTAGATCTGAAGAGCTCCGAATGGGGCAGAGGGCAGCAAATTTTAATCCTCCAAACAACTTTATCAATGTAACAGGATAGTCATTTCCGTTCTACTAAGACCGCCATCGGCAAGACCACCGTTGACCAACACTGTAAATGCAAACAGTATCCAATCATTTCTTTCGCCACTGGTGCGACCTCCACCCATCGACAACCAATATTCCAAGTTGAATAAAACATCAGCGAATATGCTCACTTGGGAGTCTCTCGTAACGTCACAACGCGTTAATCGGGTACGGTATGTCGCAGAAGCCGACCACTGGAAAACAGACCATTATCCGTGCTTGCCTCTGCCTCCTTTTTTTCCCTTTTTACTTGTCCAGCATCAGACCATTGCTGTGTCATCTTCCGTAAACCCGTGACACACAACGTTCACCGCTGACGGCAGCCACAAATTTCCCCGCAGTACTAACAACCAAGACAACCGATACGCGCTTCCTCTACTCGTAAGCTTCAGTAGGACACGCGAATAAGCGAATTACTGTGATTAAGGACGACCAGGGTTTAAGCTTACGGATTCGTCCGCAGCACGCCACGCATTGGCGCGGGAGCAGCCATGCATTGCAAATTAATGACGCACGAATACAAACCTCCCCATCAAACCAAATTCGCGGCCCTTGTCTTCTTTCATGTGCACTGCAGGAGTTTTCTGCGCCCGCGTTGTCTTGGCCATCGAATACACGCTAAGTGCACGCTCTTTGCAGAATATAAGAGCGCTTCCCGCGGCCACCAGTGCTTGCGTTTACTTCTGTCGGAGGACTGAGGGTCGTCTGTGTTTCGCCAGTGCTAATTCTGGCAAGGCTTTCAGTGCCAACCCCTCGAGCTCGCGTGCACCCTTCAATTCAAAGACCCTCAACGTCAGAGGCTTCCGACCTTCCGACCCTCGAATCCTACGGCGGTTCTTCTTCCACGGCACGCGCAACAGTGCGTGTTTCAGGCTGGCCATGCGTATTTTGAGGTTGGAGACCTTCGAGTATAAGCAAGGCTGTAAAGTTCATGGAACCAGAAATGCGTGCCCCGCTGTAGTTGTACGATGTGTCGTGGGTCCGGATAAAGGCTTTGGCTCGGCGCTTGTATCGAGCACGACAATGTTTCGATTGTGCGCTGCGTGGGAGGGCATGATGTGCGGGTGGGCTTTCTGAAGGCGTGGGAGCAGCGATTTACTTGTGGGCGGGAAGGCATATTTTGGTCGCGTCTATATGCGTGCAACGAAGCGCGATCATACGATTGGAAGAGGTTAAAGTAGCAGGCCATGATGACGGGGTTTAGGCACGAACTTCACGGGGTGAATGTCCTTGATAGGTCGCGTATTTTGTGGCTTCTGTTTCTTTCTCATTTTTGTACTCTTTAGTTTTTACTCAGTGCGTATAAGTTGAGTTTCCTGCCTCACTGTCACTGCGCTGGCTTAGCCCAGCTTCTACGCTGCGTTCCATTCATCTCGACCACGGAGTGCGACCGTGCTATACGCGCGCAGTTCTTTTATGGTCCTAAGTCCCCCGTAAGGGACAGTCGCGGCGTTCCTCCCTCCCTTTTCCCTTCCCTTCCTCCCTCCCTCCCCTCATCCCTCCCTCCCTCCCTCCCTCCCTCCCTCCCTCCCCTCATCCCTCCCTCCCTCCCTCCCTCCCTCCCTCCCTCCCTCACTCACTCACTCACTCACTCACTCACTCACTCACTCACTCACTCACTCACTCACTCACTCACTCACTCACGTAGTCGGAGTGGGGCAGTCAGTGGGTCAAGGCGCAGCGCCGTCTAATGAAGCCCGGCATCGTTCTCTTGAATGCGGCGAGGCCACGGGTAACGAGTTCTGTGATATAGCGTAAAATTATTAACGAGCCAACGTCTCAATCTTACTCAGGGGGAGAAACGGTGGTCCAATTCAAAGCGCGGCTACTTCTTCGAGCAGCATGATTAATGAGTACACGTGTAGCTTGTTCGTTGCCAGAAGATCGCGTGGCTACACTCGCAGACTGTCTTAGCACGGCGCGTATAGTACAGGATTATCACTTCCGTGCGTTTGCGAAAACCACTCAAGGTAGAACTTACTGAGATTATACGAAAGTTCCTCCGTGGGTAATTGCAATTGTGGTCCGTGGGTAATTGCAATTGCAACACAGTCTATTTTCGGCAACAATTTGGGCTGTGAATCTGAACGCCACCGAGCGGGAACCCGGCTATCAGCGGTAACTCCATTAATCATGTCGTTGATAACAAGCCCAGGAGATAACTACATAGCTGCCCTGTTTTCTTCTGCCCCATAGTGAACTCTTAAGTGCTGATGCCACGTCCAAGTTGATCTTAATAATTTAGGAGAGCACTGAGTAAGGCTTGTTTCCTTATTGGCGACGTAGCTTATAAATTGAAGGTACCCTCCTTGGAAATCGTCCAGTGCGCACGGAGAGTCGGGTGACAGTCCATAAAACGCAATTTGTTAAAGTACCGATTATTAAATTAGAAAAATATCATCCCCCAAATTGTCCATTATCGTAATAATCACCAATAGAAACACATCCATCGGGTTTAAAATGGCAAAACATGCTGAGAACTGTTACACTGCCATATGCAGTAGCATCCCAAGCTCACTGCTAGGCTATCCTTTTGTACCATTAATGTTCTCTCTCTCTCTTCTTTAACGCCACGGTGCCTACGCCGGTGACTTGTCTGCTGTGCGAAGTCTGATCTCCTCACGTTTCGTTTCACAAGATTCCCGCAGGAGGATCACCCGCCAGCACAAACTGCGTGGATACTCATTGTGCGTACACCTCAAACACACGTGTCAAACGCAACTGCATGAGAATCCTCTGCGGCTCTAAGCGACACATCCTCACGGAGCAGCGAAGAAAGCTCGCAATCATTCATTGCAAGCGAGTGAGAGTCGTGCGTGCGGTGCTCTGGTTTTGCAAGACTGATCACCGCGCACGTCCCTTCGTTTTCTAAGTTTTCGGAAGTATCAGATCAAAAGTCGCTTGTCAGCTTTAAAACTAAGAAGGCGCGGAGCGGACGAAGAATGTTTGATGCGCAATATATATCCACGCCATCCCCTCACTTTCTTCTACTCCCGAATTCACGTTCTCCATTTCTGTTTTTTTTTTTAATTAGCCGCCTAGTTTCAGTTTCTCTTTGTACGTGCTCGCGTACGTAGATGCGCTCAAAGATGAAAGCAGTCCCGCGGCTTGGCTTGGCTATGTCTTGGGCTGTTTATTTCAGAGAATACTTGGCTTTCGGCTACAGGACTCCATCTTTGACGGCCCCGACATGGGTGCACGGGGAACAAACGCGACTGGGAGCTTAGTCGTTGCGAAACTTTGAGCCTTCCTTCAAGATTGCGAACAAAAAGAAAGAAAACAACAAGTAAAGATGGTGGGTAAGGTGTGATGGAGTGTCGCGTTTGATTTATTACCGTTTACCGTTGACCGAAAAGAATCGGCCTCCATCTGTCTTTTCCTGGATGGGGACTGCGAGTGAGAGTTTCTTGAGTCTGATCCCCCTCTATTCGTACTTGTTGTTGCTGTGTTTGTTGCCGTTTTAAGCGGGAGTTTTGAAAATTGAAATATGGCCTATGCCTGCACGCCTCCTTCGCTTTTGTTTCTAGGCCTTCTATACACACTTTAAAGGGATAGCTGTAATTTGCTGATGCATGTCTAACCATGTTGAGTATTCTCATTAAACGGATTTTGAAATAATCGCGTTTTTTTTTTAATTTAAGTGGTTTTGCTTACCGGAGCTAGCACCTGGGCTCTGAGGCACACTGTAGTGGAAAATTTTAAATTAATTTCGACCACCTGGGGATTTCTAACGTGCGCCGAAATCTCGACACACAGGCGTTTTCACTTTTTGCCTCCCTCCGAAAAACAGTCATCGTGGCCGGGATCACACCCGAGTTCTTGTGAATAACCAGGTAAGTACAACAGCGATTCTTGAGGTGAAAGAGAAAATTTGACGCATCGACAGGGATTTTGAATCAACCCGCTTTAATTAACTATTGGAGGTCCCGTACTTATGATTAGATGTGTTGGCGTGCACAAAGTGAGCGGACCATATGTCAAACTCGATAGCGCGTTTTGGTGGCTAGGTAGTGGCTTTTAAGCTTTGACTGTAGATCCGTGGAAGCGACTGTAGACACGCTGTGCAGCGTCGTATCAGAAGCCTAATCAATTAGAACGAAAATCAACAAAACACACATTAGGGCTTTAGAAAGTAACGCTAGCAAACGGAAAGTGCTTGTCAGTCCTCTCCCCCATTCCCCCTTTCGGCCATGCTGTAAGTATCCGCACCTGTCCTTGTATACAGAAGGGATCACCGTACTCGACATCGAAACTATGTATACTATTCCTTTCAGAACTACTGAACCCCTTCACTTAACTGTGCGGAGCCTAGTTAGGACACCGCATCATTTCTTCCTTATCATTGCCGACCCGGTATGTGCTTTAGGGATAATCTTCGATGAGTGACCTCAGAGTAATTCCCTTTTATCGTGTTGCGGAGACATACAGTTAAACACCTTAGTGCAGTGGCCGCGCTCATTCGACAAACTGAACCGCATATCACGAACAGGCATCTATAAAGTAAAATCACGGAAAGCATGTGTGTTTTAGTTCATATCCTCATGTCTGCGTTTGATTTTTTGCTGGCCTTGCAATTGCGTGAATGCTTCAGGCAGCCGCTCGTACCGAGTTCCCATGCCCTGATCTTTCAAAGCAGCTGATTGCGAGCATCTGCAGACACGGCAGCCCCTTCGAACCTCACGGTTAGTGGGTGGAGGTCGTGAGCAGATAAGGTGCCTCTAAGGAGGTGTTGTAGGCTCGCAAGCGTGACTCGAAGCTGGATGCACACCGAGGAGCAGCGCAGCAGCCACTGGAACGTGACAGCTCTTGCTCCCGAACGTGCACGCGTTATGCATGGATCGAGCTCCTGCTCGGCGTGAATGTATACACCGGGAAGCGTGAGTGTTCGAGAACGCACATGGTGAAAACTAGGCAAGGTGCGATAAGGTCCACCGAGTGTACGTGAGTGCACACCGCGAATTCGCCGGTTTATCTGATCGCTCGGCAGCACCCGATGAAAGTTGAAGCGGTTCTCACGCATAACGTCTCCCGTGTGTTTTATCCGTACACGTACACTGACGGCTCGTAATGCATGGCTCGTAAACCGCAAGCACCTCGAGAAATGCCCATCAAGATATACCACAGTGCGCGATCTGTGATACCTGGAAGCCGCCGAAGCATTCGGTGAATAACGAGCCCCTGTATACGGAAAAGTGTGCGTCAGAGCCTATTATATCACGGGGTCGGGTATATGCCGGACGTTATACCGGACGTGACTTAAAGTGTGTGGGCGAGCGCGCGTTCTTGCGGTATAAGACAAAGGACTCATGTACAAAAGGAAATTGAGGCTTTGTTAAAGTTTTGTTGAATTGCGTGAAATACGCTACTGTCGGTGATTCTAAGTGACGTCTAGGGCTTCGACGTTGGAGCGGGAGTGATGAGGAATGTGTGCTCACCCGTTTGCAGTAGGCTGCGCGCAGACACGGAATACTTTGAAATGCATTCCTTTCCGGCAGTGATCTCACTATATGTTCGAAATTGTATCCTTTCAGAATTACCGCTCCTTCATTGTGTTTTGTGTCAGTGTTATACGATATGGGCTCCAAAGCACTTGCCGACCCCCCCTCATATTTTATCTTCGCTATCCAGTCGACATCCTTGAGGCTAACATAACGCGTCGTATTAGGAATCTCGATTATGCTGAACTTTCTTTTCTACCGCAGGCATAGGCGGAGAGAAAACGTATGGAACACGTTGCATCCACCCTGCATCCTTGCAAGCCTGAGCCCTCAGAACCTTCAGACCGACACTGGTATTAGCAGTATATTAGCCCAAATGAGCAGCTCTAAAATCCAGGGAAGCTGGCACGCACGCGCAAGCCTTGAATGGTGAAGCAGTGGGAGGTGATCATTGACGAACGCAAAGTTTAGGTTTAGTATCGTTGTGGTTTCGTGGTTGACGTCGGCGGAATGACATTTCGGTTGACCTTGTGTTGAGTAAGGCCAGAGTGCGCTCGTGTTCTGCTCGACGTTCTCGTACGCCACTCTGCAAGCGCGACTTATCGTCTCTAGCGGATGCTTTGCACGCTGATCCTCTCGAAGCGCGGCCCCCTCGGCCGTACGAACTATCCGCATAGGCCGGGCCATGGGGAGTCAATGATCACCCACAGCAGCTTCGACATTCAAGTCTCGGCTCTTCCACGGTACAGAGCGCATGCGCATGATGACACGAGGACGAACGAACGAGGGGCGTACGCTACGACGTGTATTTCTCGTTCCGAGCAAGTGTTGCCACGATACGGCGAACGCTGGATGTTTTTTTTGTGTGTGTGTCCAATGTTGGCCAATCTGTTGGCCAACGTGCGCTCGAGGCCCGCGTGCGCGAGCGCTCGGGATTTTCTTGGTATTTGTAACTAAGGACACCACACAAAAACGATTTGCTCAACAACTTCCCTGTTAATAAGCGGACGCTGTAGCCAACCACACCCTCTAATACTTTGTTCTGCAATGTATTAGCCGAAATGAACAGCATTTAATAAGCGGACGGTGCGTCCAACCACACCATGTATTAGTTTGTCCTGGACCAATTTCACATCGTAGGAAATTAGCCCACAAAAGGCATCCTTCCTCGCAACTCAGTGAGGTAATGAACTACTTTCAGCTTGCTCTAGTATCCACACAGTTTACGCTCCCCGTACTTATAAATCTGTTAACGCTTTAGGCTTATACAGTTCAAACAAAGGACGCTGTTCTGTTCGTCGTTGCTCCGTCGACGCTCTTATCTACTCGTTACCGCGGTAAAGACAGCGCCGTGTGTGCATACACCATACGTTCCTGCGGCGCAAGCAGGGGTAGTGCAGAAAGGGGGAAGCGTGATCACGACGCTCGTGATTTCCCCGCGTACAGGACGTCACGGCGTGTCCAGTTCTTCGGTAGGCCCCGGTCTCGCTCCCCGACCAGTTTGTACGCTGGGAAGCCACGATGCCCAGGCAAGCTCCTGCACGCCGCACGCGCTGTTCTGGGAACGTACGTACTCCGGCCGGTGCAACAGCGCGCCCGTACGATTTAATAGTCGTGCAGGCATCTCACCGGCACGTGTGATGTGCTTTCCCGGAAGTTGCGTGCAGTGAGTGCAATGAAGAAGCCGAACTTCTCCGTCGATCTTAGGGCACATGTGTCATGATATTTGACACGCGCCATTTTGACTACTGGATATTGACTTGGTTATGCCTTTGGAGCACCAAGGACACGGGACGAGAAGCTGGAAGATCAGAGAGGTACGGGGCTTGTCGGAAGAGATAAATGTCATCGACGTAAACACAATACCGCTGCGTAGTGGAACTGTATACTCGTAAGTAGGGCGTTGTACGAGTGACTTACGAGTGAAACAAAGGGGACCGATCTTGAGCGATAGCTAGACTACACTGTGAATGATATGGTGAAAC
This sequence comes from Haemaphysalis longicornis, assembly GCF_048455015.1. NCBI lineage: Eukaryota > Metazoa > Arthropoda > Arachnida > Ixodida > Ixodidae > Haemaphysalis > Haemaphysalis longicornis. The sequence goes on from NW_027526321.1 coordinate 298,566, forward strand.
GCCGTAATGGCTAATGGCGTCACTACTTATTTCAAAGAAATTTTATCTCCTTTGCACCGTGAATTCCCCCCCTCCTCACTCACTCAAAAAATATTGATCTCGATACCGAAACAACCATATATATTGTGCCTTGTAGGAGCTGCCAGTTTTGCCTTCCCGCCATACCAGTTCTGCCGATGCAGCATTTTACTTTTAACATGATCACACAGCTTACTTTTCATGTGCTTATATGCACTAGCGTTCACTAGCGTTCTAGAGCCTCACTTGTTTTGCCTTACAGCTGCTGCGTAAGTACGTCTCGCAACAGGTGCCACACTCACGCAGTCGGGGCAGATGTTTTCGTGTGTACTATATGCACACGCGTGGCAAGGGTATATACTTTCTCCAAACAGCAAGAAAGGCATTCCTCAGCCGGCGAGGCTGAGCAACGGTGCATAGAATTATGCAGGCCTTCAATCCAAGGCTTCTCTCCTGTCTTGTCTACTTCGATTACCTTTGTTTGTTTGTTCAATTTTTCAACCCTTTCTGAAGCATTTGCACACACGGTTCTCTTTTTCTCCCTTTCCTCCTGGGATGCGGTTAAGCGCACGACTTCAAGTCTTAATGCACCCTCGCGCTGGCAGTGTGCATCGCCTGACAGGAACTTCGATACGCTCATCGTAATTTTCGTTATTGAACTCGATGATGAGGAATGATATATACAGAGAGAATAAATTTTATTTAATGAGAGGAGTCAAGCGGGCGGTTTCCTCAGTTCAGGACCGCGTTGGAGCGTCCAGCCGCCTCAGCCCGGTGGATCAGCCGAAGCTGCTCTTCGAGGCTAGAGCTGGCCAGCACTTCCTCCCACTGCTCAATCTAGGGATTGGATATCGGGGAAAATGAGGGGTTAAGCTGGCACTCCCACACCATGTGATACAGGGTGCAGGACACGTTGCAAAATTGGCAATGTGAGTAGTATATTGTTGGCCAGAATAAGTGGAGTTTGGTCGGGTTGGGGAACGTGTTGGTTTGGAGGAGACGCCAGAAGCGCTCCTCTGCCTTGCTGAGGGAGGGGTGGCCAGCGGGTAGCATAAGCCTGGTGAGCCTGTAGAATTGGGTCACCTCCTGGTATGAAGTTGCGGGGATCGCTGTCTCTAGCCAACTTTCTCGCAGCGCTCGGCTGGTTAGACCTCGAGCAGTCTCATGAGTAAAGACATTACCGCAGAGGGAAGCGGGAGCTGGTGTCCAGACAATCGACACCCTTTTCTTCGGAGGGTTCTGGCCGAGGATCTTCATGGCGATGCACGAGATGTGGCCTTGGAGGTAGCTCCTACACGCTGACTGTGAATCCGTGATTATCACTTCCGCGGGGGTCTGCGTTATTGCCAGCGCAGTAGCTACCTCTTCGGCTGTAGCGTCGAGACTGGTGAGAGGGAGGCTCGTGGCGTGGCTATCCTTCTTCGTCACAGTCGCTACCATGGCTCCGGCTCCTCGTCTTGCATAATCTGCGGCGTCCGTATAATCAACCATATAGTTTGAGCCGTAGTTTTTCTCCAGGGTTCTAACTCGCGCCTCTCTCCGATCCTCGTGGTAGCCTCCGCGTATCAGCGACGTTGGTGCAAGCGATCTTATTTTTGACTCGACCGCACAATGGCCTACCTTGTGCGCTATAGCCCATCGTTTCGGGAGAGAGAGAAAGAGAGAGAGACAAACATTTATTGTAGTAATGAGCAGGAGGAAGTTCTAAGGGCCTCCATCTAGTGAGAGGCATCCTTATTTCAAGATGCCTTGGCGCTGGCTGGCCGTC